>NC_041404.2:97424918-97488147 GCF_900747795.2 Erpetoichthys calabaricus
CTCATCAGTCCACAAGGTATTTTCCCAAAAGTCTTGGCAATCATTGAGATGTTTCTTAGCAAAATTGAGACGAGCCCTAATGTTCTTTTTGCTTAACAGTGGTTTGCGTCTTGGAAATCTGCCATGCAGGCCGTTTTTGCCCAGTCTCTTTCTTATGGTGGAGTCGTGAACACTGACCTTAATTGAGGCAAGTGGAGCCTGCAGTTCTTTAGACGTTGTCCTGGGGTCTTTTGTGACCTCTCAGATGAGTCGTCTCTGCGCTCTTGGGGTAATTTTGGTCGGCCGGCCACTCCTGGGAAGGTTCACCACTGTTCCATGTTTTTGCCATTTGTGGATAATGGCTCTCACTGTGGTTCGCTGGAGTCCCAAAGCTTTAGAAATGGCTTTATAACCTTTACCAGACTGATAGATCTCAATTACTTCTGTTCTCATTTGTTCCTGAATTTCTTTGGATCTTGGCATGATGTCTAGCTTTTGAGGTGCTTTTGGTCTACTTCTCTGTGTCAGGCAGCTCCTATTTAAGTGATTTCTTGATTGAAACAGGTGTGGCAGTAATCAGGCCTGGGGGTGGCTACGGAAATTGAACTCAGGTGTGATACACCACAGTTAGGTTATTTTTTAACAAGGGGGCAATTACTTTTTCACACAGGGCCATGTAGGTTTGGATTTTTTTTCTCCCTAAATAATAAAAACCATCATTTAAAAACTGCATTTTGTGTTTACTTGTGTTATATTTGACTAATGGTTAAATGTGTTTGATGATCAGAAACATTTTGTGTGACAAACATGCAAAAGAATAAGAAATCAGGAAGGGGGCAAATAGTTTTTCACACCACTGTATATGTGTCTGTGTGTATGTGTATATATATGTATGTATGTATGTATGTGTGTATATATGTATGTGTATGTATGTATGTGTATATGTATATATGTATATGTGTGTGTGTGTATGTGTGTGTGTATATATATGTTGATATGTGTATATATATATATATATATATATATATATATATATATATATATATATATATATATATATATGTAGATATGTGTATATGTAGATATGTATATATATGTATATGTATATATATGTTTATGTGTGTGTGTGTATATTATATATATAAAAGACAGCAACACTCATAACAATGACAACACAATTACATTGACAATCATGTTACGTTATTTTTAAAATGTTTCCTTTTCTTTTTCATAACCTCTTTAACACACTACTTCTCCGCTGCGAAGCGCGGGTATTTTGCTAGTTATATATATATATATTACACTATACCAAGCAGTTATATGGGAATAATGTATTTTTTTCTTTTTAACAATATTTTCATCTTGATTTTCATTCTAATTTTCTAGGTGTTCTAATTGTTTAATTAATCCATTATTTACTAATTAGTGGGTCTGATGCTAAAGTACTTGCAGCCTTTGATTATTCAGTGTTGTTTGCCAGCGTGTCTACTCTGCTCATTTTTAATGGTCACTAATAAGATACAATGAAGGGGAAAAACTGCACAGAGAAAGGGCAAAATATAATGAAATCAACAAAAGAGAGTTAAGCATTTAAATCTATAGCAAAAGCAGAAATATTTCTAAATGTCTTATAAATGTAAAAATCATGCTGCTATGTTTTTCTGAATGTAGAATAAAAGAAAAATAATACTAGCTAATTAACACTAGAATTACCAGTGCCTACGAAAAACTCGTAGATCCGGCCCACCTTAAATCCCATCGCACCTCTCTGTCAGCGTCTTTTGTCCTGTAAATGTACTGATAAAGATGAGCAGCAAGCAGCCTGCTATTCCATCCCCCCACCGCCACAGACCGTGTACAAAGTTCTCCCAGCTCATGCCTTGATTATCTGGGAGTGAAGTGCTGGAGTGGAAATAATAGATTGTTATTTGGAACACATGCATTTCATGTGTGTTCCGTTTCTACAATAATCTGTGTAAGCACATTGTTAAAACAGAAACGTTTTCATATTTTAGTAGTAAATGACAAAATGTTGGCATAAATTATATATTGTGTGAAACCTGAAGTCCAAAGATCAAATAAAGACTTTCACAAAAGGTTCAAGGACAATGCAACAGCTTCCGTGGTGTAGCGGTAAGATCTGCTGACTTGTAATCAAGAGTTCCCGGATTGATCCCGACTGTCTCCTATATTTGCCATTTTCAGTAGTGAGCTGCTCTTATTGTTAATATTATACAGTACACACATACATTTGATTTGCGTCTGTAACAGATGGTGTACCAAGGTTATTATAGTTAACGAAAACTAAAATCAAAACTGAAACTATTATTAAAAAAACATATTCGTAAACTGAAATAAAATAATTAACAGAACTGAAATCAAAAACTAAACGAAACTATTAAAGTAGCTGGAAAGACTAACTGAAATAAAATGATAATATACTAAAATAATTTTAGTTTTCATTTTTGTATGAATATTTAAGCTGTTAGTTTTTAACCCTTATAACTTTTAACTCTAAAACTGAAAGTCATCCACCACGAGCTGCCTGCACATATTCATCCAGTGAATGGTAGCTGGTGAAGGAGTGCAGCTGTTCACACAGCATTTGCGGTGACAGAGCAAGCTGAATACGCAGGTAAAGCGCATGGAATAGAAAGCGATTTACGTACTGCCTTTCTTTGCACTTGTTGTATATCAAGACGTAATTCAAACGACTGAAACTAGAATGTGGTGGTCAACAAAAACGTTACCATATGGACAGAAAACTCACGAGTGAGTAACGTTTCAGTTTATTTCTGAGGTGCCCGCTTTTTGTTGACAGTAATTCACCTGCCACTTCGAATACGAAGTATAGAGAAAGTACAATCATGAAAAAAATTTGACCTTGAGATTTTGATGAATCTTGACGTTTTAGACCTCCTCAAGTCCTAAAATACCGTTTTTTGGAATTATTTCCGTGTGTGTGTGTGTGTGTAAACATGATAACTCAAAAATGCAACTAGATAGATGGATGAAATTTGGCATGTGGTCATTACACCAAAATTGTAGATCTCTATTAACTTTTGGGCCAAATACATCAACCAGAACTGGTACTTTACCTGAACACATACTCAATTTTTTTTTTATTCATGCAGCTGCAGAGTCCAATTTAATCAACTTTGCTTTTATAATAATTGTTCATTATTAATTTGATTTGATTTTGATGGTTCTTTAATGTACATAATATAAAAATATAATCATTGTCTTGCGGTTTACTCCTCAAATATCCATCCCTATATCTGAGTGCACAAGAAAGTCAAGGGGAGACCACTCCCGATTTTTGAAAATAAAATGGCACTGATCCAGAGACTGACTAGGTCGTCATACAAGATCAGCATATTGTTGCTGACCAATTAGTTTTGCTTTAAAAACGTTCTTTAACAACGAAGAGATACAAACCTTGTAAAATTCCTGAGTTGGCAATGTCTCTACTGAACTACAGGTAGGTAGCCAAAGAGAGTCTGCCAAGTGATGAAGAGCTAAACATACTAATGTGTTTTTGTATTTATGCTATGTTTATTAAATTATCTTTTTTATTTAATATTCATCATTATTAATAGATAGATAGATAGATAGATAGATAGATAGATAGATAGATAGATAGATAGATAGATAGATAGATAGATAGATAGATAGATAGATAGATAGATATTGTGAAAAGAATCCAAATGCATAATTATGTTTTAAAATATTTGTCCCCATTTTTTCAATGTCTCTCTCTCTCAAAATAGATAGTTTAAATATCATATTCTTTTTGTTCTTAACATCAGCCATATCATACATATTGCATACCAGGCATTTTTCCTGCCTTGCATCTAAACCTGCTTGGGTAGTCTCCAGGTTCTGTGATCCTGCTCTGGAGAACATGTTTAGATAATATATATATTGTTCCTAATCTCAGATGCTGTCTCTGTCATTTTGTGCCTGTCCATACTCTTAAAACCTGCTCTTGCTCTGCTCATTATGAGTTTACTGTACTTATGGTGGGCTATTCAAGTCTCACTGTCCCTAACCTTGACACTACATGCTTGTTTTTCTTTGATTCCCTCAATACAGCTAGGTAGGGTCTACACACTGATTCAAGCCTAAAAGCCTCGTTCTTCCTAAGCTCCCATGATAGGTAGCAAAATTCTGTCTAAAAACTGTTTGTGCCTGAGATGGAATCAGAGATCAATATGGCTGGTAGAAAATAAAGCCCAGTACAGTGGAACCTCAATTATATGGTTTAATGACCGGCGCCCGTCATACGGATAATCAAAAATCACGGATAATCAAAAATAATTCTAAAAATTTGCAAATGCTAGAAGAGGTGCTGTGCAGTGAAATTCTTACCTTTCTTGTGTTGTTTGTGAAGTGAGAAAGAAGAAAAAACATTATTAACTGTAATGATTATAAGTGTCCAACCATCCATCCATTCAACCTGCTATATCCTAACTACAGGGTCATGGGGGTCTGCTGGAGCCAATTCCAGCCAACACAGGGCACCAGCCCTCTGCAGATGATTATAAGCATTTAATTCACAAATACCAATGACTGTATTTTGTATTATGCAGAGAGCTACTGTATATGATTTATAACTTCTATATGAATTTGTTCTTCATTTAGGTAGAAAAAGAATTAAGCTTGTGCACAGAATTATATGATTAACTTACATACTTCTATGAGAAAATGCTGACCTCTTGATACTAACAGAACACCCTGTGATATTATAAATCAATGTGATCGTTTCTTTACTCTTGTTTAATATTATCAGAAAACATGTCACTTATGAATTAATAAATAAGGATTATTAATCTAACCAAACAAATATAATCTAATGAAGATATTAAAACTAGAAGAATTTAATCTCTTTATAACTAATGTAATGACTATAAGAAACTGCTTAAATTGGTCTTGTGTGTGTGTATAATGAGAAGGGCATATTCCTTAGGAATGCAAGTGCCTGATAGCTCTTTGTTTTGGTATACTCCTGTATGTCATAAATTAAGATGTAACTGTAATCTATGTATGACCTCAAAATGAACTATGTTTTTTCTGTTCTCTTTTTGGCTAATGAACAAGCTAGGTGATAAAAGAGAGAACATTTTTTCTTTTAAGTTAGTCTGTCTGAACCCAAATCAGTTGACTGAGCTGGGGGTGGGGGGGCAGTCTTGCAGTCTTTTTAACTCACTAAGAAGAAAGACATTGCTTTTTATTTTAAAATTGGTGTTTTTCCCGTTGTTTTTTGACTTCAGCGTTCACAGAAGTTTTCTTGAAAAAATCAGACAGGAGACGCTGCTTTGTGTTCTGGCAGCGCTTCAATTTTATTGACGTTCAGAGTTTGTGAAGTGTTAGGATGTCACTAAAATTTGAATCCGCTTCCTGCTCAAGAAAGTTTTGCAATGTTTCGGCACAATTTAGTGCTTCTGCAAGCGAAACTTTCTTTCCTGAAGGTTCATCTTCAACTGCATCATCATTGCTTTCTTCCAGCAATTCCGCACTTGACTTTGCTTCTGCAGCAATGGCGTCGTCATCTTTCACTTCATATCCAGGCTGATCATTATCAGAGAGTAGCCATTCTTCAACGTTTTCTCTGTCGACGTTTTCAAATCCACTTACATTTTGAATTTCCTCCAAAATCGATGCCGCTGTTATTTCTTGGCTTTCACTGTCATTGACGTTTTCAACACTATCCATCACATCAGGGAACAATTTTCGCCATGACTTTCGAAAGGTTAAGTTCGGCATGTCATCCCAACTCTCTGAACTTAAGAAAATTGCATCCTTAATTGTCCATTTCTTGTAAAACTCACAGAGATCTCTGTCTTCTTCCAAGACTGAACGGAGTAAAGATTTCCTGTAACGACGCTTGAGTGCTTCTAAGACGCCCTGGTCCATAGGTTGCTTAAGCGGCATCACGTTTGGAGGAAGATAAGAGACGAAAATCTGGTCACCGCTTGTTTTCAGGACATTTTCGCTAGGATGGGAAGGTGCGTTGTCCAACAGTAACACAGCTCTTTGTGGCAAATTTTTTGGAGCGTAGATGGTCTCGAACATCAGGAACAAAATGTTTAAAAAAACAATATTTAAAAATCTCTCTGTTCATCCATGCTTTGGTCTGATTGTAGTAAAGGACAGGAAAATTGTGCATTTGTGTTCCCTTTAATGATCGTGGATTCTTAGACTTTCCAATGCATATGAGTTTCAATTTGTGCGAACCACTAGCGTTAGCGCATGATAGCAATGTTATTCGTTTCTTACTGGACTTGTGACCTGGAGCAGACTTTTCTTCTTTTGATACGAGCGTTTTTGATGGCAAAGCCTTCCAGTACAAACCAGTCTTGCCAGCATTATAAAGTTGGTCAGGTGAAAGATCATGAGCCTCGACAAGTCATTTAAATTCCGTTACGTAGAGAGCTGCAGCGTCAGAATCACCGTTTAGTTTCTCACCTTGGATATCCAACTGTCTAATTCCGTGGTGAGATTTGAAACATTGCAGCCATCCTTGAGACGCAGCAAATGGTTCAGGAATCTTCATCTCACAGTGAAACCATTTCGCTTTTTCGAGCAGCAATGGCCCGGATACAGGACATCCCTCGGCGCATTTTTGCTTGAACCATTCGAAAACAGCTCTATCCAGATCGTCAAATTTTGAACGCTTTGTTTTCTTGAGCGCACTTGTCCCGTTAAATGTATCGGATGAAGTTACGAACTTGTAGAGTTCATCTTTCTTCCCAACAATATCACGCACTGTTTGATTTCCGATGTTAAATTCCGATGAAAGCTTAGCAATTGATTACCCCTTTTCGGCACGTTCAACAATTTGCAGGTTCATAGCAATTGACAAAACAACTCTTTTTCTTTTCACTCCCGCACTGGACCCCGACATCTCGGCACGAACTTATGCGAAGCCGCTTTCTAACCTCGAGGTGCGGACACCAACTGAATGAACTCGGAACAAGGCGTTGCCTACATGGACGGTGCGACCCATACACAATCTTTTCCAAGAAAAGCATTGAAGCAGAAGACAAATGTCAAAACTTATTGACAAATGACAGTCGTCACAATATGGAAAAAGGGAAGGGAGTATTCGGAACGAGTCCTCTGCATCGGATTAAGTCTAATGGTTTTTCACAGCAGGGGATCGCCTGGCTGGTGCACAGATGCTATACTTTCAATCCTTTTAGAATAATTCTCAAAAACCCATCGGCAAAGAAAACTTAAGCTGTGACACACTGTGTACATTCCTGTAGTTGGAATTCTTGGCGGTCTTGTGATGTCTAGCAGTTTTTTTTATTAGCCGATCCCGGATAACAGAATGCCCGGTTAATTGAAGACCGGATAATCAAGGTTCCACTATATTTTAGATTTCTGATTGCAATATTGAAGGTATTCATTATAAGCACTTTGTCGTTGGAGCAGGATATGTTGTGTGCTGTAGTTGCTGTAGACATTTAGAGTAAAAAACCCTCACACCTTAAAATTCACCTAAATATCATTACAAATTGGCCCATTCTGGGCAATGAAAGGAAAAGAAAAAAAGTGCCAACAGTTAGTGCAGATTTGTTCAGCGCAAATGACATAGAAAATATTTTAAAAATTATGAAATTGTTCATATTCAGTATCTGGTTTTGATTATGCTTGTTTTTATCAGACAAAAACAAAACCAAATAGTAAACTGTGTTGTGTAGTGTTGTAAGCTTCCACTAACATTAAACTCATATTATATCCAAACTCATTAAGTGCACAGCTCTGTCTCATTGTGACACAAAAACTAAACTCCATAGTAGCTCTTTAACCATACTATAATTACTAAAACTAAAATTGAAACTAATACATATAAAAATAAAACAGAAATGTCTTTGTAAAATAAAAACTAAACTAAAACTAGAAATACACGATGAAGGAAAACTAAAACTAAACTGAATTTCCAAGTAAGGTCAGAAAAAATATAGAAATAAAAACTAATATAAAAAGGCAAAACTACAGTATAATAACCTTGCAGTGTACATTTATAGTACTTGTAAAAGTTACCGTTTTTTTTTCACTTTTATTCTCTCAGTCACGATCACGATACATACTACCACCCCCCCCAGGGATCTGACGCGGTTAGTTTATATTTGAAACTGGGAATAACTGTAGATGCGAGTGGTGTTTTGAGGCAATGGAACTGGACATTCTTAGATCTGGATGGATAAAAGCTGACACACTAACGCTGGTGAATCTGCCTTCTTTGTATCTCACCGTCACTTGATTTTTTTTTTATTCACTTTTATTGAGTGTTCCTGCTCACGCTGAATTAGTATGCACCTTATGATCTATGAAAAACAGAGACACAGGTATATATGATATTTGGAATTATTCATTTTATGACCTGTATAGTACATTTCGGAAAACAGTGTGGCACGGATGCAACATTATTCATATTATTCATATTCATTCGCGTAACATTTTGCAGTTGTAATCCCGGGATTGAACCGGGAACTCTTGATTACAGTGGAAGCTGATGTATTGTCCTTGAACCTTTTGTGAAAGTGTTTATTTGATTTGGACTTCAGGCTTCACACATTATATACTTTATGCCAACATTTTGTCATTTACTACTAAAATATGAAAAACATTTCTGTTTTAACAAGGTGTTTATACAGATTATTGTAGAAACGAAACACACATGAAATGCATTTGTTCCAAATAACGATCTATTATTTCCACTCCAGCACTTCACTCCCAGATAATCAAGGCATGAGCTGGGAGAACTTTGTGCACGGTCTGTGGCGGTGGGGGATGGAATAGCAGTCTGCATGCTGCTTGTCTTTACTGGCACATTTGCAGGACAAAAGACGCTGACAGAGAGGTGTGATGGGATTTAAGGTGGGCCAGATCTACAAGTTTTTTCATAGGCTCTGGTAATTCTAGTGTTAAATGAGATCAGTGCTATCAGGTGCTGTTACTAATTAGGAATCTGGTTGGAATAAAAACCTGCAGTTACAGGGGGTTCCCAGGACCGAGGCTGGGAAACACTCATATAGAGGGAGTGTGATTTACAGAAGATTGTATTCCATTCACTGCTGGCTAAAAACCTGTTGTGAAAATAACAGCATAGCCTTTGTGAGCAACTGGGATAATTTTTGGGAAAGGACTGGATTTTTCAAGGGAGATGTTCTTCATTCTAAATAGAGAGGATCCTTTGTTTTATCCCAAAATATGGCAGCAAAACTGCCTGGCTAACTGATCATACACCGTCAGCATGGCACTGCCAGATCTAAAAACTAGCGTGGAGAATTGCTTATGTACTAATGTGACTTTAGCTGCAGGTGGAAGTTCCGTCCCATTTTACTTTATGGTGCCAAGTAGAGTTGTGTTGCAGTGCAGCAGTCTATTAGCTAACAAAAGCACTGTGAAGAAGCGGTCTGTTGTTATGGTTCTGCTTTTGTCCAGAAACGGTTCGATAAACTTTATGACCACAGTCTCTGAAAGTCTTTCTCCTGTGGGTGGACTGGGATATTTTCCTAAATAAGGAGTGGTATTGCAAATGTACTTTGTCTCCAGATCTGACGCAATCCAAAACTTTATGCCAAATTTGTCAGGCTTGGTTGAGATGTATTACAAGAAAGGACAACGGACCTTGGTTGGAAACAGTTGCTCATCAACAGTAATATGTTGCCCTGGGTTGTAATTCAAAATACAGTTCTCAACAAAACATTGCAAGATGTCCAGAATTGTAGCAAATCTGTTGTTTTTACACATTCTGCATGGGTGTTTTTGTTGTCAAAGCGCAAATGCCAAATGATAGTCTGATGACAGTCACAGGGCATTGTATTCTTGATTGCCTGTAAAACAAATAGTACTAAGCAGCCATCAAGGACAGCACCAACTGTGGTCATCGTTGCTCTTGTGAAAACAATGGAGATAAATGCCATCAACTCAGAGAGGGGGAGGCAAGTTTGTTGTACCACATGTACAAACATCACTGACAGGATAAAACTGAAAGAAAAAAAAAAAGCACTAACTTTTACGTGTAGCCAAAATTTACACCAGGTGGTACAGACTCAAATCAAATGAATGTTTTTATTATAGTAATAATAATAGCAGCTCACTAATCAAAACGAGGAGCACCCAGACTTGAACCCGCAACCTTTTGGTTATAAAACAGCAGTTCTTACCTCTGCACCATCCAAGAAGACATATCAAATTTCTGTCGATTAACATTAAAGCTTGGGTTTTTAACTCATTGACAGCAACATGTAAATTGAATGATTTTTTTTCTTTGGTTATATTCTTGAATAAAAGCACAAGTGTTAATTTGATATTTGGGCTAAAGTCTTCACATATTATATACTCTAACAGTCGTCTGGAATATGTGTGCGTCACTGTGAGTTTGTATCTTTCCCCATTCCTGTTATTAGTGGAATGGCTTAGATTGTAAGGCCGGCCAATTGTAAAGGGAGAGGGGAGCACCTGGCTTGGAGGGCCAACAAGACTGTACAGGGAGGAGCCAACAGTATGTAAATGAGTGGCGGGAAAAAGGAGACGAGAAGCGCAGAGCCAAGAGAGAAGCAGACGCCATCACAGAAAAAGGCAAGAGGGGAAGGACTGACACCTCATGGAAACATCAGGTGAACTCGGGTTCGCTTCAGGACAAATTATTTTTACTTCCCGGTGAAAGGTATCCGGGAGAGGACATGACAGGCCAGCACAAGAACTGTTGATCTGTATGTTTCCCGGAACTGGAGGTATGGTTCGGCGCCTCATTCCCCACTGCAGACTGAGCTAGACGTTCCGTACAGATAATATTTAAAGGACTACGAATACATTATTTTTTTTCCTCTTGCTCAAATTTCTGTATTAGTAGCGTATGTGTTTAAGTGTTTTGTGTGGGAAGTGCTGCAGTGCGATATTATGTATATAAAGGTTTTTTGTTACAGTAAGTGTGTGTATCTTTTTCTAATAATCATTTTTTTTTTTTACTTAACGCTGCTTTCACTGGTGTGTCTCTGTACTTGGGGGTGGTGTAGCAGGAAAGTACTGTTGATCACTCATGCCCCGGATTATTTATTTTTTTTTTTCTTTTTCCTGTGCTGCCACTCTAGGAGGAAAGCGCATATTATAATCATGCCAGTTCTATGAGGGGTACAACATCATTATTACTATAACATGGAAAAAGTTCAAGTGTTCAGCATTTCTTGCCTTGCATTTCCTGTCATCCTACATTTACCAGGATAGTTGTAGACACGGAACATACATGAAATGTACGTATTCCAAATAATGAGATATTATTTACCCTATACAACTCCATGCACCTCACACTCAGAAAAAGAGACTTAAGCTGGGAGAACTTCAGCTGTGTTGGTGGGGAATAGAATAGCAGTCTGCTTGCTGCTTGTGCTGATTGACACATTTGTAAAACAAAGATGCTGATGGAGAGGTACAAAGGAATTTAAGGTGGCCCAGGATTACAACTTTTTTCGTATGCTTCAGGGATTCTAGTGTTAATGAGAGGACTTGAGCTCCTAAATTAAAGTGTTGAAAACTAGAATGTACATGTAGAACAAAAAGCTGCAGGTTTTTCAAACTGCATGGACAGAGAGTGTTAAAAATATAAAAGCTCTCTTTAAAGCCCACTGTGATAAAAGATAACAACAATAATAATCCCTGGGTACTGTTTAGAACATTGGCTAATCTTACAAACGGGAATTCAGAACTACAGTGCAAAATACCAACAGACATTAGCAGTACAGACTTTATGAACTTCTTTAATGAGAAAATTAATATCCCAGATCTCGGCATCACAGTGCAAAACTAGCTTGGGAAACCCTGCCTCACCTTGCATATACCACTTTAGAAATTTTAATCTTGTAGCAGAACAGGAAGTCTAACTTTAATTTCTAAAATGAAACCTACATCTTGTTCCTTAGATCCAGTGCCAACAAAATTAGTAAAAGGCTCAATAGATTTTCTTGCAGCACTTACTCTTAGCATTATCAATAGCTCATTATTGTATGGCACAGTTCCTGATGCAGTAAAGATTTCAGTTATCAAACCATTACTTAAAAAGGCACACCTATACCACATGTTCTTATTAATTATATACCCATTTCAAATTTACCTTTTCTCTCTATAATACTTGAAAAAAGTAGTTGCTGATCAAATTCAGTCTCACCTGACACATCATAATTTATTTGAGAAATTCCATTCTGGCTTCTGCACTGATCATAGTACAGAAATGGTGATCAAAGTACAGAAATGGCACTTACATGTGTTGTAAAAGACATTCTGAAATTCTCTGATGAAGGAAATTCCACTTTAAGTATGTTGTTAGATTTAAGCATAGTGTTTCATACCACTGATCAATCAGGCTGGAAACTGACGTTGGTGTTACAGGCAATGGCCTTGTCTGGTTTAGTTTTTATTTATCAAATCAATTCCAGTATGTACAGAAATGTGCTGACAGTACTCCATCATACACAGAAGTGAGATATGGTGTCCTGCTGGGCTCAATACTGGGACCTTCGCTGTTTTCACTTTACATGCTTCCACTGGGATCTATCCTTAGAAAATGATGTTAATTTTCACTTGTAATTAGATAACACACAGTTACACCTTTCTTTTAGCCTTAATGAGGTTTCTCTGATGTTGTCCTTAATTGGATGCGTTGGTGAATTACCAGTCCTATTATACACTTTCTGACAAGTTTGCACGCAGTTTATGTGAGGAACTTACGGACTTGGGTGCGACTGCCAAACCTAATGTGACGTGGGAGATCTTCCATGATAAAACCCTGAAGGTGTTGGTGTTACCGGTGTTCCCAGAAGGAGGTGTTTCCTCTCGCGGGCAATCTGGATATCATCGAGAGGAGTTGCAGCACACGGCTTGATGGCAACCCCGGACTGAACTGGGAACTGAGAAGAATGGCTGCGAGGGCTCTGAGGGCAGATAAGGAGGCATTTGTCGGAGGAATCTGTGAGCAAGTGAAACACCATTTATGGTCTAGTGACTCATGTACTGCTTACAAAGGAATCAAAGCATTATGCACATCTAAATCTGTTCCTTGGACAGTCGCAGTCAGGGCAGCAGCTGGAATGGTTCTTATGGATGACACTGCAGTTGTGACCCATTGGGCTGGCTACATTGAGCAGCTGTTTAAAGCTGATCCTCTAGCTAGGGCATTGGATATCTCTGGCTCCTTGGTTCTTGAGGCTGACACTCCAATTAGCTGTGAACCAGCTGAAGGTAGGGAAGGCTGCAGGGATCTGTGGTATCTGGGGTGAACTTCTCCAGGCTGGTGGTAAGGCTGTCCTCCTGACATTGCAAGCAATCTTTGCTTCCATTTGGGAGACTGATGTCATCTCAACTGAATGGAAAACGAGACTTGTCGTCTGTATCTGGAAAGGGAAGGGTGATCGCCTGGATTGCGGCAACTACAGGGGATAACACTGCTTGCTAGGGTAATCCTCAATAGGCAAGTGATCATTTGCTCACCTACCAGTGACCAGAGCAGTCTGGTTTTATGCCTAAGAAGTCTACCATTGACTGCATCCTGGCACTAAGCATTCCCATGGAGCGCAAACATCGGCAAAGTTTCTTTGCAGCCTTTGTCGATTTTTGTAAAGCGTCTGACTCAGTTGATCAAGCTGCCCTGTGGGACATCCTGAAACTTCGTGGGATCCCCTTAAGGTTGCTGGATATCATGGCCAGGCCTGTACACTGATATTGTGAGTGCTGTGGAGAGTGGAGGCAGAACCTCTGTGTTTTTTCAAGTTGATTCTGGGGTTTGTTAGGGGTGTGTTCTTGAAAATACCTTCTTCAATTCTTTCTTGAACTGGGTGTTGGGGAAGGCCATGGGGTCCAGCAACTGTGGGGCATCTGTTGGTGAAGAAAGATTCACTGATGTTGACTTTGCTGACAATGCTATGATCTTTGTGGAGTCGAGTGAGGCTATGATCGGCGCTCTTGAAAGACAGATTGAGGAGTCTGAGTGTCTGGGCTTGCAAGTGTCCTGGATAAAAACCAAGATGCAGGCCTTTAATGGCCTTTTAGGCACAGCCATCAGCAGTGTGTCTGTCTGCATAGAGTGACGACCTTGTTGAGGGGTTCACTTACCTCGGCAGTGACATTCATGTCTCTGGGGTCATGAGGTCACTGGAAAGGGGTGTGTGGCGCTCCCGATAGCTATGCACAAGGACGAAGGTCCAAGTATTTAGAGTCCTGGTGCTTCCTGTCTTGCTATATGGTTGCGAGACATGGATGCTATCCAGTGACCTGAGACAAAGACTGGACTACTTTGGTACTGGATCAGAAGTGGATTCAAATTGTTCTATCATGGTGTGGATAGGAGGAGAAATGGAGTAGGGGTTATTCTGAAGGAACAGTACGTCAAGAGTGTTTTGGAGGTGAAAAGAGTGTCAGACAGAGTAATGATTATGAAGCTGGAAATTGGAGGTGTGATGATGAATGTTGTTAGTGCATATGCCCCACAAGTTGGGTGTTTGATGGATGAGAAAGAAGATTTTTGGAGTGAGTTGATGAAGTGATGATCAGTGTACCCAAGGGACAGAAAGTGGTGATTGGAGTGGATTTCAATGGACATGTTGGTGAGGGGAACAGAGGAGACGAGGAGGTGATGGGTAGGTATGGTGTCAAGTAGAGGAATGAAGAAGGTCAGAGGATAGTGGATTTTGCCAAAAGGATGGACATGGCTGTGGTGAATACGTATTTTAAGAAGGGGGCGGAACATAGGGTGATGTACAAGAGTGGAGGAAGATGCACACAGGCACACATCCTATGCAGAAGAGTCAATCTGAAGGAGATTGAAGACTGCAAAGTGGTGGCAGGGGAAAGTGTAGTTAAGCAGAATAGGATGGTGGTCTGTAGGATGATGTCAGAGATCAAGAAGAGGAAGAGAGTGAGGGCAGAGACAAGGATAAAATGGTGGAATTTGAAAAAGGAAGACGGCAAGGTTGAGTTTAGGGAGAAGGTGAGACAGGCACTGGGTGACAGTGAAGAATTACCAGACAGTTGGGAAACTACAGCAGAAGTAGTAAGGGTGACAGCAAGAAGGGTGCTTGGCGTGACATCTGGACAGAGGAAGAAGGAAAAGGAAACCTGGTGGTGGAATGGGGAAGTACAGGAGAGTATACAGAGGAAGAGGATGGCAAAGAAGAAGTGGGATAGACAGAGAGATGCAGAAAGTAGACAAGAGTACAAGGAGATAAAGCGCAAGGTGAAGAGAGAGGTGGCGAAGGCTGAAGAAAAGGCGTATGATGAGTTGTATGAGAGGTTGGACACTAAGGAGGGAGAAAAGGACCTGTACTGATTGGCTAGACAGAGGGACCGAGCTGGGAAAGATGTGAAGCAGGTTAGGGTAATAAAGGATAAAGATGGAAACATATTCGCAAGTGAGGAGAGTGTGTTAAGCAGATGGAAAGAGTACTTTGAGAGGCTTATGAATGAAGACAACGAGAGACAGAAGATAGTGAATCAGGAAGTGCAATGGATTAGCAAGGAAGAAGTAAGGACAGCCATGAAGCTAGGAAGAATGGAAAAGCCGTTGGTCCAGATGACATACCTGTGGAAGCATGGAGGTGTTTAGGAGAGATGGCAGTGGAGTTTTTAACCAGATTGTTTAATGGAATGTTGGAAAGTGAGAGGATGCCCGAGGAGTGGAGAAGAAGTGTACTGGTGCCGATATTTAAGAATAAGGGGGATGTGCAGAACTGTAGTAACTACAGGAGGGTAAAATTGATGAGCCACAGCTTGAAGTTATGGGAACGAGTAGTGGAAGCTAGGTTAAGAAGTGAGGTGATGATTAGTGAGCAGCAGTATGGTTTCATGCCAAGAAAGAGCACCACAGATGCGATGTTTGCTCTGAGGGTGTTGATGGAGAATTATAGAGAAGGCCAGAAAGAGTTGCACTGTGTCTTTATGGACCTGGAGAAAGCATATGACAGGGTGCCTCAAGAAGGAAGTTGTATGAGGAAGTTGGGAGTGGCAAAGAAGTATGTAAGAATTGTACAGAATATGTACGAGGGAAGTGTGACAGTGGTGAGGTCTGCAGTAGGAGTCACGGATTCATTCAAGGTGGAGGTGGGATTGCATCAGGGATCGACTCTGAGCCCTTTCTTATTTGCAATGGTGATGGACAGGTTAACGGACAAGATTAGACAGGAGTCCCCGTGGACTATGATGTTTGCTGATGACATTGTGATCTGTAGCGATAGTAGGGAGCAAGCTGAGGAGACCCTGGAGAGGTGGAGATATGCTCTAGAGAGGAAAGAAATGAAGGTCACTAGGAACAAGACAGAATACATGTGTGTAAATGAGAGGGAGGTCAGTGGAATGGTGAGGATGCAAGAGTAGAGTTGGCGAAGGTGGATTAGTTTAAATACTTCGGATTAACAATACAGAGTAACGGGGATTGTGGGAGGTGAGGTGAAGAGAGTGCAGGCAGGGTGGAGAAGAGTGTCAGGAGTGATTTGTGACAGACGGATATCAGCAATAATGAAAGGGAAGGTCTACAGGAAGGTAGTGAGACCAGCTATGTTATATGGGTTGGAGATAGTGGCACTGACCAGAAAGCAGGAGACAGAGCTGGAGGTGGCAGAGTTAAAGATGCTAAGATTTGCATCGGGTGTGACAAGGATGGACGGGATTAGAAATGAGTACATTAGAGGGTCAGCTCAAGTTGGACGGTTAGGAGACAAAGTCAGAGAGGTGAGATTGCGTTGGTTTGGGCATGTGCAGAGGAGAGATGCTGAGTATATTGGGAGAAGGATGCTAAACATAGAGCTGCCAGGCAAGAGAAAAAGAGGAAGGCCTATGAGAAGGTTTATGGATGTGGTGAGAGAGTACATGCAGGTGATGGGTGTAACAGAACAAGATGCAGAGGACAGAAAGACATGGAAGAAGATGATCTGCTGTGGTGACCCCTAATGGGAGCAGCCGAAAGAAGAAGAAGAAGTAATTGTAATCTGTGATTGTAAATGTATGAGTTATTACATCTTTCCACTTGTGGCAATCAACTTTTGTTACCGGTCGTATTACACTTGCTGAACAAACAGAGTGCACATTAAGATCTCAAGATGCCAGTCTACTTATGATTCAAAGGTTTAATAAAATAAAAGCATGAGGTCTTGCTTTTATTTATAGGGCTCTGAAGCAGTGGAATAATCTGCCTGCTACTATAAAAGGTGCCCCTTCAGTCTTAGCTTTTAAATCCAGGCTGAAAACTCACTATTGCAGTTTAGCATACCCTCAGTACAACTGCTGATTTTCTGTGCATACTGCATCTCTGTTATTAGTGCTAAAATATAAGTAATATGATATTCATAAATTATTCCTAATGCTCTCCCATTCTGTTTCTCTTTTCAGTATTCTCATGTGGCACTTGATGCTACTATTCTACTGCCAAGTTGTCTGTCTGGTAATGGAAAAAATCATCTCTGATAAAGGAGCGCTGGAATTGGGTAGAAGGGTCCTTTCATCAGACTGGTCAGCCCAGGAATGACTCAGCTGTGGAATGGCCAGTAGGAAGGAGGCAGTTTGTTGGACAAGGTCGCCAGGACAATGACTGTGTCTGGGTTGTCTGACTCCTTTTCTACATCTGGCAATGGTTCTACAAATCTGTATCTTCATATGTAATAGTTTTGTATTTGGTGAGTGGTATAATCCAACCTGCGACTGGCCTCCTCCAGTACTCAGCGGCTGAGCTTCTTTGACTGCGTCTTCTCCAGTCTGTGCCTCTGCTGTCGGTGCTGTATTTCGACCCAGACGTCATACTTCTCCCTCGTCAGAGATACATCCACCGTGGGTCCCGCTGGAGATTCCGAACGGATGCCTCCCTCCACATAACACAGATAGGAACGCTGACCATAGCGTGTTGGCCAGCTTAGCTCGGTCGACTAACAACACTGTCAAATGCGACAGCAACATTGTCAGCTTTGGTCTACTGAACATCCGCTCACTCACGAGCAAGGGATCATCATGAGCATGCCATCATTCAGGATCTCCTCATTGACCGTAAGTTTGACTTTCTCTGTTTAACTGAGACTTGGCAGCAACCTCAAGACTTTTCACAACTTAATGAATGCACAGCTCCCCCCCACCCCCCCCGTCTGGGTCAGTTCCTACCACATTGCAACTGTCAACCGTCCTCCTAAGTCAAACAACAATTTTCTGAACAATCTTGCTACCTTCCTTACCCATTTATCTATAATTACTCCAAATATAATTCTGCTGGGGGATTTTAATATACATCTGGACAATATCAATATCCCTCTCACTAGAGGCTTTTTATCTTGCCTGGAGAGTTTTGGATACCAGCAGCACACTGATGTTCCTACCCATTGTAAAGGACATATCTTGGACCTGATCTGCTGCTCTGGTGTTGTTCCTTTCGATCTTACAGCAGATGAACGCACTATAACCGATCATTTTCTCCTTTCATTCAATGCCAAACTTACCTTTTCTGTTTCTAAGCTTCCACGTCTCATAGCCTTTCGTAACATTAAGAATATTAACTTGAATTTGCTGTCTTCTAGAATTGATTCCCAAATGGACTTTTATAATTTATCCACTCCCATAGAACTGGTCTCATATTATAACACTTGTCTTAATGGTATTCTTAATTCTCTTGCTCCGCTAAAAACCAGATCTTTTTCTGCCCCCTGGTTTACGCCTGAACTTCGGCTTCTGAAAGCTAAGGAAGGCAACTTGAAAGGTTGTATAAAAAATCCGGACTCTTTGTCAACAAAGAGATGTATAAAAATCATCTACTCTATTACAAGGATTGTATAGCCCAAACCAAATCTAATTACTACACTCAGTTAATTACTTGTAATACAGGTAACACCAAGTCTTTGTTTTCTTTACTTAATAATGTTACACAACCTACAGACTCTTTACCATCTCACCTTTACTCAACTGCTTTCTGTAATTCTCTTATGTCTTTTTTCAATGAGAAAATCCAAAGGATACATCAGCACCTTGGTCCAGATCCTCTCTGTATTCCTTCTGAACTACACTTGCCTATTCACTCTTTCTCTTCTTTCCAGCTTCCCACTTCCGCTGAAATCTTACATCTCATCTGCAAAGCCAAGTCATCTACTTGTCAGCTGGACCCCCTGCCTACAGTTCTGGTTAAAGCATGCTTCCCCTCTTTAGTCCCTCTCATTTCTGCCATCATGCACTCTTCTCTTACTACTTGTATTATTCCCTCATCTTTTAAAACTGCTGCTATAACCCCAATACTAAAAAACCTGGTGCTGATCCTACTAATTTCAATAATTTTCACCCCATTTCTAACTTGCCCTTTATCTCCAAAATTCTTGAAAAAAATAGTAGCTATCCAACTTCACACCCACTTATCTCACAATAATCTATATGAAAAGTTCCAGTCTGGTTTTCACCCTCTTCATAGTACAGAAACGGCACTTGTTAAAATTACCAATGACCTCCTTATGGCTGCTGACTCTGGTCTAATCACTATTCTCATCCTCCTTGATCTGAGTGCGGCCTTTGATACTGTTTGTCATACTACTCTCCTTAATAGATTATCTTTGATTGGCATTACTCACACGCCACTTGATTGGTTTAGATCCTACCTCTCAGTTCATACAGCTTAAAACCTTCACATCCCAACCCACCGCTGTTACTTCCCTGGGGCCTCTTCTTTTTATTATTTACCTTCTTCCCCCCTTGGCAATATTTTTTGCAAATATAACATTAATTTTCACTGTTATGCTGATTTCACCCAGCTCTACCTTGCTAGTAAACCCACCTCCTCTTTTCCACCACCCTCGCTTGTTGACTGCATTGCTGAAATTAAATCCTGGTTTTCTTCGAATTTTCTTAAACAGTGACAAAACTGAGGTTCTCCTCATTGGTTCAAAATCATCATTATCCAAAACCAATAATCTTTCTCTTATTATTGATAACTCTGTTGTTTCCCCATCATCTCAGGTCAAGAGTCTGGGTGTCATCCTCAACAGTACTCTATCTTTCCAATGTCACATTAATAACATCACCCGGTCTGCTTACTTCCACCTACGTAATATTAATCGCATTCGCCCCTCCCTCACTCCTCATACCACTGCCATTCTTGTTCATAGTCTTGTCACTTCTCGGCTGGACTACTGCAATTCACTCCTCTTTGGTCTCCCTAATAAATCACTTCATAAGCTTCAGTTAGTCCAGAATTCTGCAGCACATATCATCGCTTGAACCTCATCTATTCACCATATTACTCCGGTCTTGCAGCAGCTTCATTGGCTCCCGATCAAGTTTCGAACTGATTTTAAGATTCTGCTATTAACATTTAAGGCCATTTATAACCTCGCCCCTCCATATCTGTCTGACCTTCTTCATGTTGCCATTCCATCCTGTAACCTTAGATCCTCTTCCTCCACCCATCTGACTGTCCCTCTCGCCCGTCTAACCACCATGGAGAGCAGAGCTTTCAGCCGTTCTGCTCTCAAGCTCTGGAATTCATTACCTGCGGAGCTCCAAAACATCAAATCATATTCATTTTTCAAATGCAAACTTAAAACGCATCTGTTTAAAATGGCTTTTTCTTTTTCCTTCTGATTACAGTGATTTTGTTTGGTTTTAATTTTTAGATTTTCTGATGTTTTAAGTTGTTTATAATTGTGTCTTTTATTTATTTATTGTTTGTTCGGTGTCCTTGAGTTCTCTGAAAGGTGTCTTGTATGTATAAAAATGTATTATTAATGTAAATATTAAGGTGAAATATTTTAATACTAAAGTGAGAGCTACCGCTGACATAATCACTCCTGAAAAGACAGTTAAAAAATACTCCAGTACTGTTACACCATAAAAGACCCAAAGAGTGTCTGATCTAAAGAAAACCTGCCGGAGAACTGAGCGTAAATGGAGAAAAACTCAAACTGATTATCCACTATGAGATATTGAAGGCTAAAATAACAGAATTACAACAACATAGTCCATCTTGAAAGGTGGTGCTACTTCTCTAAAATTATAAAATTACAATGCTAGTAATCCCAGACTTTTATTCTCTACAACTGATTGTCTGCTAAACCCTGGTCACTCAATGGAATGCCTCCAAAAAACCTCCAGTGAAACTTGTGAGGCTTTTGCTATATTTTTTAATCACAAAATTAATATTAGAAATAATATAGTACAATCCCCAATACTGATCCTCTTAAACCCCGGTACTCCATTTTAAACATGTGAAATTCTTTCACCAGGATAGATTTACCTGATTTATATAAAATAATTTATATATTTTGTAGTCAATCTGCGTCCTTGACTCAATACCAACAAGTTTTTTCAAAGAAGTATCCGGCGTGCTAATTGATAATATTCTTGACATAGTAAATTCATCATTAGATATGGGGGTCTTCCCAGACTGTGTTAAGACTGCTGTAGTTAAACCCCTGGTCAAGAACCTCGACTCCTCTGCTTTTGAAAATTTTAGACCTGTTTCTAGTCATTATGCAGCTAAATGACCACCTCAATAAACATGCTATTCTTGATAAGTTTCAGAACAAATCACAGTACAGAAACTGCACTCGTTAAAGTAGTAAATGACTTGCGGGTAAATGCAGACAGAGGCCGTTTATCTGTTCTCATCCTCTTAGACCTGAGTGCCGCATTTGATACCATTGATCACAATATTCTTAGAAACCACCTTAGTCAATGGGAGGGCCTCTTTGGCAGTGTCTTAAATTGGTTCGAGTCTTACCTGGCAGGTAGAAAATTCTTTGTTAGTTGTGGTGATTATACTTCAAAGACACATGATATTCTATTTGGTGTTAAACAAGGATCTATCCTGGGTCCACTGCTCTTTTTGATCTACATGCTTCCATTAGGTCAGATTATTTCAAGACATAACATGAGCTACCATAGCTATGCTGATGATACACAACTGTATTTATCAATAGCACCTGATGATCCCGACTCTCTTGGTTTACTGACACAATGTTCTTACTAATGTTTCCGAATGGATGAATAGTAATTTTCTCAAACTACATAAGGAGAAAACAGAAATTTTAGTGATTGGCAAAAATGGATATAGTGAGAGTATTAGAAATAAACTTGATCCATTAGGATTAAATGTCAAGACAGAGGTAAAGAATTTAGGGGTAATTATTGACTCTGACCTAAATTTTAAATCACATATTAATCAGATTACTAGGACATCATTTTTTCACTTAAGAAATTTAGCAAAGGTATAACTTATATATCTTTGCAAGATGCTGAGAAATTAGTTCACGCTATTGTTTTCAGTTGGCTAGATTACTGTAACTCACTCCTCTCAGGACTACCCAAAAACGACATCAATCAATTGCAACTAGTGCAGAATACAGCTGCTAGAATCTTAAGTAGGAAAAGAAAATCCAAGCACATCTCTCCAGTTTTGATGTCACTACACTGGTTACCCGTGCCATTTAGAATTGACTTTAAAATACTGTTCATGGTTTACAAAGCCTTAAATATCTTGCTCCATACTATATTTCAGAATGCCTTTCACTTTACACTCCAAATCATAACCTTATCAGGGGTGTCGAACTCCGGGGCTGGAGGGCCGCAGTGGCTACAGGTTTTCATTCTAACCCTTTTCCTAATCAGTGAGCAGTTTTCACTGCTAATTAATTCCTTTTCCCTTCATTTCAATAGCCCTGTTTTCAAGGATTCAGTCCTCTGAATTGATTGGTTTCTTCATTAAATGGCAGCCAAACAGAAATGAGACGTGAAACGAGTCAACAGATGACCAGCTAAACTGGGATTTCAAACTCCAACCAATTTCACTCCAGTCTCTTAATGAGAAGCTGATTCTTTGTTAATTAAGCCCGTTATTTAATTCATTGGCTTGTTGCTGCTCTCATTCTACCACAGCAGATATTTCCAAATTTGTTGATTTTTCTGTTTTTTCTAAGAACACCGTCAAAATGTTTTGGTGGCCAGAGAGACCAACCTTACTGAGACCTTCACCTTTCTTTATTTTCATATACTGTGTGATGGGCACAGGTGAGCTGGTCATATGGTGGCTTGTTTGTCTCATTATTGTTTGGCTACTAATTAAGGAAAAAGAGACAAATAAGGGGCCTAAGTCAAGTTAATTAAAACTAAAGCAAAAGAAGTTAATTAGCAGTAAAAACGGCTCACAAATGAAGAAGATGGTTAGAATGAAAACATGCAGCCACTGTGGCCCTTGAGGACCGGAGTTCGACACCTGTGCCTTAGATCTTCAAATGAGTGTCTGCTTATAATTCCAAGAGCTAAACTTAAAAGAAGTGATGAGACGGCCTTCTGCTGTTATGAACCTAAAATATGGAATAACTTACCAATAGAAATTCGCCAGGCTAATATGGTGGAGCACTTTAAATAATGCTAAAAACTCATTATTTTAACATGGCTTTCTCATAGCTTCATTTTAGTTTAACCTTGATATTTAATTATCATTATCATTCATGGTAGCTCAGAAATCCATTCCAACCCCTTCTTTATCTGCTGTTCTTTTTCCGGTTTTCTGTGGTGGCGATCTGTGCCACCACCACCCGATCAAAGCACTGTGCTGTCCTCTATTGATGGATTGAAGGCCAGAGATCCACATAACCATCATCATCAAATTCTTCCATGTGAAGCCTCAAAACCATGAGGACTGATTGAGATTGTTTATGTTAGGTAGAATGCCTAGAGGGGGCTGGGGCCTGGAACCCCTGCAGATTTTGTTTTTTTCTCTCCAGCTGTCTGGAGTTTTTTTCCTGTCCTCCCTGGCCATCGGACCTTACTTTTATTCTATTTTAATTAGTATTGCCTCATTTTATTTTATATTTTGTCTTTTTTCCTCTTTCTTCATCCTGTAAAGCACTTTGAGCTACATCATTTGTATGAAAATGTGCTATATAAATAAATGTTGTTGTTGATCTAGATACAGGATGCTGGTAGTACTTGCCACAAAAGACAGCAAATAACTTTAAAGAGAGTACCAGTCCAAAATGAAAAAATAACATTTTTTGTTTTTTTAAAAGATCTCTCCAGTATTAGCTTAACAACAACAATGGAGAAAGCAGTTTACCAAAAACACTTCCATTATAGATATTTTCAAAGTAATGAAAATGCAACAATTCTATACAATTTACAAAAATACTTCTAATGTATCTATGTTTAATGAAAACTGTAAAACAATCTTAGGAGAAAGTTTAAAAATCAAATGAAGGCCAAATAATTTTAGGGGACGTGCATTGCTCCTTAATTCTTTTGTAATTACAGTGTGTATTTTTTATTACTCCCACATTCTTGTGATCATAAGATTCTTCAAAGCAGAAGAATGCAGAGGTCTTAGATTAGGCAAAAAAATAAAATAAAGTATATGCTACTGTAGTGACTATATGCACATTTTTGATTTGCCAAAGTTGAATTCATGCTTTTCAAAATTGCTGACTAATTACATGGGAAGGAGGTTAATTTAAATCTTTATTAATCACTTTACAATTTCTCTGTTTATCAGTAGAAGTATTTTAATAGTTTAATAATAAGAAATAATTTACTATTTGTAGTCAAGCTGATGCCTTGTAACCACCAGGGGCCTCATGTATAAATGGTGTGTACGCACAAAAATGTTGCGTACGCCCGTTTCCATGCTCAAATCGCAATATATAAAACCTAAACTTGGCGTAAAGCCACGCACATTTTCACGGTAGCTCAAACCCTGGCGTATGCAAGTTCTCTGCTCGGTTTTGCAAACTGATGGCACCCAGTGTCAAAGTAGTGCTTTTGCTCCAGTGTGATTTCCCTTTCTTTTTAGATCCACATCCCTGATGTGGCTTTATCAAATACACTGAAATTAACCGCATATTGTTTATTAGTTTAAGGCATCTGATTGTAGTTAACCTGTAACAATATAATGGTCCACGGAATGGCCAAACTATTCCAAATACCATAGCTGCTTTAGTATTGTTACTCTCAATGCACCTTCTTCTTCTACTTTCAGCTGCTCCCATTAGGGGTTGCCACAGCAGATCATCTTTTTCCATATTACTCTCACTGCACCACTCGGAGCAGCTGATCTGAAGGAGAATTATCGGTATACAGCATCAAGCACACACTGCTTCTGCCATGCTGCCTATTTGAACTGTTCTCATACGGCAAATGCTTCAAAGCCTTTCCTGTACAGACCTCGCGGTTCAGAAACAGTTTCATCCCAAGAACTATAAATGCACTCAATCAGTCCATCAAATGCTCCTTATAGAACTGTTTGTACTTATAAGTACAATTACCTCACTGTAAACTTGCGATAGTTATAATATTGCACAACCTGAGCCACTTTATAAAGCGCATATTTACATATAATGATGATATCATTTTTAAGATGAAATGCAGCAAAATATGTTTATTACATTATACAGATAAAATATTAACATAATTTAAATAATCTATATTGTTAATAATTAAACATGTGAGGACATGGTGTCACAGCAGTAGCGACGCGCTGGTGGCCCGATTATTCCTGCCTTGCGCTGTGTTCTTACTGGAGCTGGCGTGACACTGTAAAGATAGATGGATAGAATAATTAAACATATACTACGAAGATATTTCAATATTCCTTAAAAGTTTTGAAGAATCGGCATTCTAAGCTTACAGATGGCTTAACATCTATTACAGAGCTAATTGTGTGGCGATTGGTTACTTGGAGAAAGAAAAGGAAGGACAAGAATTTGGGGTTAGTACGTTTGAAAGAGACAGTACTGCTGCAATAAATTATTTCATTGAAGGTCGTGCATGGTGCAGCAAATATCTTGCGGGAGGCAGGAACTCTCTCTGGACAGGGCACTGGCTTGTCACTATCACTGCGCCACTGTGTACCCATGTTTAATAATATGCTTTAACTCCTATCATCATGAAAATGATATCAAGCATAAATCTCAGTATTTTAATTATTCAGAGAGCTGTAATATCACAAATTTAATGGATTCTGGGTTCTGTCGGAGGAAGAGAAAGCCCGTTTAAGAAGCACGTAGTGATTCACAGACATAGAGCACATAGAGGAACACATACAAAAACAAAGCATTTAACGTGCTACTTTAGTTACGATGGTATTTGAGAAACTAGTAAATTAAACGATTTACAGATGAAGTTTATGATGTTCTACTTTAATGACAAACTACGTGATTAAAGTGGAAATTTTTCTCACTGTGTCCCTATTGTTTTTTTTTTCCTCTGTACCCTAATAAGCTTTCATATGACACTCAGATGGTGGGCTACGACTCGCCTTTTCACGGCGACTTTGATATTTGACAACTTTTTTTTTATTTCGGGCACTGTGCGACTTTGTGAACTTGAGCTTTCGAGTTTCTCCGACACTCTGTGTCACTCGATCAACTTCCTTTTGTTGGTTAGATCACTGTTTAAACCAACAAATAGTAAGTTTTTCCTTGCCTCCACTTAGCATTCGCTAAAATTCTTCTATTTTCCCCCATGCTTTTGCCATTGTCTTTTCACAGAAGGCTGAGCTTAAGGGCTATTTATATTGATTTGCATATTCAAAGAGGCATAATACTGGGAGAAGTTGGGACGGGACAGCAGGCGCATGCACGTACGTTACTTTTTACACTAACCGGGATTTATATAGCAGAACGATGTTGAAGTTGGTGTTCGCACAGATTTATGCATCTGGATTTTTATGTGCGTACAAACATTTCCACTTTTGTCCGTATGCCATGTTATAGTGTGAATTCTATGCACAGCGTTATGCATGAGGCCCCAAGTCTGTGGCTAAAATGTTGTGCATTGAACATGGAACATGGGCTACTTAGTGTATGAAGTTAAACATTGTAAAACATTCAACATATAAGTATTTACTGACTGAATTATATATTGGGGGAGTGGTATTAAGCAGGCTGTTTTCTTAGGATTCTGAGGAAGTGGCTGGTGATTACATGGTCACTTCTTTTGTGTGAGATGGTGACCTGCTGCTGATTTACAGTGAAAAGACATGTCTACACTTTGAAGGCTTTGAATTAAAGTCTGCTGTCTTAAATGCCATTAAATAATGAAACCCGAGTTCACAGTAACTGTCTTACTTGCATCCAATATTACAATAAAAAACAGTGTCATCTATAATATACAACACTTTATTCTTGAGGAGTACTAACTGAAACATCATCATAATAATAATAGATAAACCTGATTCAATAATGTAACAAATACAGTATGAGTTTCTAATGTCAAAGACTGAAAGAAAAACAAGTTCGTAAAGGAATGGTTAAATATGGGGACTATATAATATAGAAATAGCCTGTTGTGATGAATACAGAGTTAAGTGAATAACTGATATTATATAGGGTTGCATAACTTTCACTATACTCTGCTCATTCTCTAAATCAAATTATTCTCTGATTCCATGATCCAAATTTATAAACAAACTAAAGGTGGGCTTTCACTGAAAATGGGCATTGCATCTTTTGTTGCTGCCAATTTGAGAACTTTTTACATTGCTCAAAAAATAGCTGAGAACTGGAAAAATGTTAATTTTGTGCAAATTTTCATTTGAATTTTTTTTCTAAAGAATTAAGCTGTAGTGGCAAAGACAGTAAAATCTTGACAATATACACATCGGATAAGCATCCACTTTAGAAAGACAGACTAGAAATAGCCAAATAATATTCACAATTTCTTTTAATAAAAGAAGATATTTGCAATCTACCACATTTTAAGCAGATATTTTTTCATTTTTGTTTTTTTTTTGTGTGCGTGGCAGCATGATATAGTTTGGTGCTTATACTACAATCAAAATGAGAATCAAATTCTATCCTCATCAAAATGACCTGGATCATTACTACCTCATGAGGGTGAAAAATTCTAATATTGATTCAGATTACAAAAGGTATTTGCAGGATTTGATCCATACCTTATGTTATTTTAAAATGCATTTATCAGTTTCATAAAGGAGTTGGCTTGTTCTTCCCATGTCAATGTCTGTTTCATCCACATCCTTAAATATCCTCTTACAGTGCAAAGACATACACTTTAGGTGGACGGGCAACGCAAAACTGGCTCTGATACTTCTGTGTGTGTTTTCACCCTTCAATAGGCTGGCACCTTGCACATAATGTTTGTTGGGATAAGTTCCAGCGTCCTTTGTGACCCTGTTCCAGATAAGCAGGCTTAGAAAGTATATGAATGTATTGATGTCTCATATAACAAAAACAGACTGCTCAGTATAATCAGCCTTTCAGCACTGCATAATAGAGTTAAAGCAATATCAAAATTTCACATCATGATTGTAGTGATCAAAAAATGAAAGTTTTCTATTTTACAGAAGTATTGTCAAAATGCCATAATTATAAAACACTAGCACATTAAAATAATTTTACCAAATTTTATATTGAAACAGAACACAGTACTGTCATTAAAAAATCTAATTCACTTTGTCAAGGGTTTTAAACTAGTTATTTTAATATAAGATGCTATAAACTAGGGATGTGTATCAGCACTGATGTCCCGATTTGATTCTGTTTAAAAATGCCCCGTTTCCACATTGATTTTACCTTGACTGAATTAGTGTGCACTATATATTTGAAGTGGTGGCTTTCTTAGAAATTACAGAACCATGCAGAGAAAAGATTAAAATAATGTGACACATTTCAGTAGCACTTTATTTGAAGAGTGTGTACATAGTGAAAAAAAAGAAAGCATTTTAAAACGAGGATCTTGCTGGAGGGTGTTGACAGCGGCATTAAATGAATGGAACATAAAAGAAAAAAGGCCATCATGATTGATCACACCATTATTATGGAGCTACTTCAAGCCGGCTGCTTTGAGCACATGCTCACTTTGGTATTGCAGGCTTCTCTGAAAATTCCAAGAATTGCACACTTGCTTTGCCGAGTGAAGCATGTTGCAGATTTTTTCTACCATAGCATTACACTTGCTACATGCTTAAAGAGAAGGAACGTTTCTTGGACTTGGCAAAACACAAACTTGTGTTTACAAAGCAACAGCACATTGGAAATGCTAGAAATGTTTTTGGAACAACGATGAGTCATCTCAGCTGCACTGCAAATAAGGCAGCGAGGTTGCTCCTGGTGTGACTGGCATGCAGTACACTTGTCTGCAACACATCTGCTACAGGTGCCCAGTAGCTTTTAATGTGTGATTGTCATGTAGGAATCTGCTGCGCAGGGCTACTCTCTCTGCTGACCTGAGAGATGTGGCGATGTTTTGCTTAAAGTCTTCATCTAATAACTTTAAACATATTTATCATTTGTCAAAACCTCTGAACAGAATGCTTAAGGACGTAAGAGACAATGAAAATTTAATGAGTGGAGTAACTGTTCTGTTTTCAGGTGATTTTCAACAAACTCTTCCAGTAATTCAAAAAGGTACCATGGCTAATGAGGAGAGGACATCCATAAACTCATACTTTACATAGAGTAAAATTTACAAGTTAACTAATACTTGTAATATGAGAGTTCAGCTGAAGGGAGACTGTTTAGCTGATGCATTTTCACAATTGCTTTTGAAAATAGGCAATGGGAAAATAAAAGAGACTTCTAGTGGAGATAATGAAATTCCAAACAACCTTGGAAACTTAGGGTCAAATCCGTTGAAGAACTGGCCGAGAAACTTTACCTGGATATTATAAAATTACATAAAAAAAACTGATTTGTGGTTATGTGAAAGAGCTGTACTATCTCCTAAAAGCGAGACTGCTGATGAAACAAATACTTATCTACTTGACAAACTACAAAGTGATAAAAAATATTTTTTTTCTATCGATTCTGTTTTAGATCATGAAGAAGCAGTTCATTATCTTATTGAATTTTTAAAATGTCCCTAATCCTCCCAGAATGGCTCCTAATAAACTGTTTTTAAAGTTGGTACACGAATAATGTTGTTATGAAATCAAAATGCTCTGAAACTATGCACCTGTACCCTTTTGAGAGTGACTGCACTTCAATCCAATATTATCAAGGCCTCAATAATAACTGGGTGTGCAAAAGGTGAAAAAGTATTTATTCCTCGGATTCCAATAATCCCCAGTAAGAATCCCTTTGAATTTAAAATACTGCAATTCCCTGTAAGAGTTTGCTTTGCTTTAACTATAAGCAAGGCTCAAGGGCAAACTCTGTTGGATGCTGGCATTGATTTGCACACGTCTTGCTTTTTACACAGTTTTATGTGGCATGTTAAGGGTCAGTCAGAGGGACAATTTATACATTTTGGCTCCAACAGGATAAACTAAAAATGTTGTATATAAAGATGCTTTAGTTTAAATATTTTGAGAAATTTAATAAAGTAACATTCATTTATTGTTAAAACTCTATATAATCCATTTCTGTGTGCAGCAAAGTGCATGGGTTCTGCTAGTCTCTTCATAAAGATCAGGTGCATCTGGTCTAGTTTCCTATATGCATTCAATTTCCTTTATTTTAAATAAAATGATCAATGCATTTACTTTGTCTGGTTTAATCAGTGATCTGTGAGGAGAGACAATGTGCCCACTGGCACCGAGCAGACATCTATTATGGTACACAGAAATACATAAAAGCTTTCTGACAGCCTTGGCAAGGTGAGATAAATGTGATGCATGGCCCTTCAACCACATCAGTGGATCCTCTTCTTTTAGAATGGAGGTTAATAAAAAACAGATCTTTATCTGTGCTTTCACTTTTTCTTCATGGGTGGGGGGTTTACACATATGTAACAAAATTTAGCATATGTTTGATTTAAATGGTGGTGTTTGGCTAGATGGTTGTTTCATTGCGGTTGTCAGTTTTTGAGTTGTTCAGCATTTTACACACGGCAACCAAACATGCAGTTTCAATCTGACCATAAATGGCTATAAATAATATTAATATTCTACTATGTAACATGTTATTTAAAATGTAAACTAATTTGTTCAACTCCATTCCAATGTATATTTTTACAGGAATGTTTTAATTGAACTTTACCTCCAGCCTTATGCATCAACCAAAAGTTATTGTAGCCTGTTTTAAGACTTGTACTGCTGATTTGAATGAACAAAATACACTGTCTGGCCAAAAAAAAACCCTGAATTTAACTAAGCAAATAGGCACAAGCCTCCTATTGGACAATTACTGCATGGGCGATTATCTTTCAGCTGGCATCAAGTTATTTAACCCCAACTGGTGCAATGAGTTGCTTCTCATTTCTTAAACCACCATGTCGAAAGACATCTCGTGGTCGTGGAAAAGATGTTAGTCTGTTTGAGAAGGGTCAAATCATTGGCATGCATCAAGCAGAGAAAACATCTAAGGAGATTGCAGAAACTACTAAAATTGGGTTAAGAACTGTCCAACGCATTATTAATAACTGGAAAGATAGTGGGGACCCATCGTCTTCGAGGAAGAAATGTGGCCGGAAAAAAATCCTGAATGATCGTGATCGGCAATCACTTAAACGTTTGGTGAAATCAAATCGAAGAAAAACAACAGTAGAACTCAGGTCTATGTTTAATAGTGAAAGTAAGAGCATTTCCACACGCACAATGCGAAGGGAACTCAAGGGATTGGGACTGAACAGCTGTGTAGCCGTAAGAAAACCACTAATCAGTGAGGCAAACTGGAAAAAAAGGCTTCAATTTGCTAGGGAGCATAAAGATTGGACTCTGGAGCAATGGAAGAAGGTCATGTGGTCTGATGAGTCCAGATTTACCCTGTTCCAGAGTGACGGGCGCATCAGGGTAAGAAGAGAGGCAGATGAAGTGATGCACCCATCATGCCTAGTGCACCATCATCAATGCAAGATCTTAGTGAAAAATTAATGCAACACTGGATGGAACTAAATCTTGTGACATTGCAGAAGCTTATCGAAACAATGCCACAGCGAATGCGTGCCGTAATCAAAGCTAAAGGCGGTCCAACGAAATATTAGAGTATGTGACCTTTTTTTTGGTGGCGACTTTTTTTTTTGGCCAGGCAGTGTATAATGGATGGCTAACCCTCTGCACTATACAATATGGGTAATACATACATCAAGATAATATATATCAGGGCTTGAAATTTGTTTCTGAAATGTGGGTGAATCCTCCCTTAAATTTAACACAAGGGGAGATTTCAGAGAGTTTAAAAAGCACTTTGATATTAATGTTTCAGCAATTTTTTTATGTCAGAGCTTATTCTTTTAATGTTTACCACTTATACAATTGTGACTAGGTAAGGTTATCAGCCATTCTTTCAAATAATTTGTTAACTCTGCTATTTAACTATAAATAAATAATTCTTTCATTTAAAAAAAAAAATCCACTAATATTTAACCTAAAACCAGACTACAAGAAAAAAAATGCATGAGTTGAGTAATGAAAACAATCTAGCCAATATAAAATAAAATATGCTGACAAAAGTAAGTATTTTTTAATCTATACTATGCTTTTTTATCCTGTCAGAATATAATTGTCTGCAGCTTTAAGTGATCCTGAAATACAAGGGTAACAGTATAGCACTAAAGAGAGGTTTTTTTTTTCTTGAAGGAAGATACGGGGAGTGTGTGATCGCTGGTGGAAGATATAATATGATGCAAATAAGGGCAGCATCTGTGTGACAAAGCACAGCAGCATTGTTAGATAGGCAAGGCAGCCTGGGATAATGCGAGGAAGCCATTAGGGGCAGCAGTTCAGAACCATGGGAATGCCGTGTATCCATTATTGATCAACATCTTCTACAGATGCACAGGGGCATCTGTTCTCACTACCTGTATAAGATGCTGATATGGCACCTGCTCTGATTAAAACTGCAAAGCACTGCAAAGGGTGGGGAACTCATTTCAGAATATTACTGGCACAAAGCTGCCTTCTGCCCAGAAAATGATGTATACACCAGGTGCTTTCACAAAAAGGTAAACAGTAATATTAAACACTTAATCACCCAGCACACTTTTCTCCTTTCTCATTTTAGCAAACAGTACTGACATACTAAAAACTGCAATAATATACAGTATCTTATATACATCATCTGATGTTGTATTTGTGTTGTATTCACCGTCTGTGTTTGCATTCATTATTTGTTGCCCATAATGTACAACAGTTACTAGTCTAAAGACATGCTGATTAAGTGAGTCTTAAAAAAAAATAATGGAAACTGCCAGGTATAAGTTGTTCTGAATTTTGAATTTTAGGTGAAGTATTCCTTTAAGCAAATTTTCCATGCCACATATCAAATAACGTTCAAATGTGTTCCATTTCAAACATATTAAAGGCATCCTTCATTTTGTGGGATAACCAATTTACCCTTTATAACTCCAATAACAGGTTTGAATTTCTGGACTAGATAATTATTCTTCTTAGGGTAAAATACCCATTTGTAAAATTAAATTTACTACTTACAACACTTTCTTCTGTTTTTTTTAAATGCTCCATCAAGGCGTGTGGTCGTTCTGTCAGTGCACCCTGAAAAGAAGGCAAAATTAAATTAAACCATGGCAGGCAATATTTAAAATACTCAGCAATTTAATCAATTAATATTTTTACTTTGTTGAATGAAATAACTCATTTATATATTCTGTGTTAATCAAAGAGGTTTAGTGAGCCTGTGTGTTAATTAGACGGTAAGTCACCACCATCAGCCTGCAGTCTTACAAATTATAATCGTGCGGCTTTCTTCTGTGTTCAGGAATATGTCTAATACTGTCATACATTTAGTCATTACATTCACTTTTGTTTCTATTTGAATTTTGTTTTTGTACCAATGACAATTGTTTTCAGGCTGTTAGCTACTTATAAAGGTAATTATAGTCTCATTGCTTTTTTTATTTTTTGCATTTTATTAGAATCAAATAACATTCCATACAAGCAAGTGAAGTTTAACAAAACTTCGTCGAAACAAATCAACCACCACCCATGAAAAAGAGAACTAGGCCAGCAGAGTAAAACTTGAAACTAGATCTTTCCCTGGAAACATTTTGGACAATTTTAAACGAGACAGATGTACTTGAAATATAATTTTAAGCTGAATAATTATATGCTTTGTGCATATGGAGTTTGAGTGAATTCTGTGCATTGCTACCTTCCACTCCTTTTCTGAGCGAGAGATCTTTTTCCCACAGTACTCTTGGACTGCTTTAAATGTACAATATTAACTAATCCCTAGCCAGCATGCATTTGTGTTTTTTTTAAATCCTATCCCATGTATCAGGATTTGGCCAGGATTCTGCCCCTAGGCAATGCCTTTGCCTGTAATTTATTTTTGGGCCTTCCTATCACTGTGTTGCCATGCATGATTAACACAGCAGCAGTTGAAGGAGAATAGAAATAAAGGGCTCTAGACTGAGGCTCTTTGCTCAAGCATTGTGTTTACTGTTTTTGTGATAATCTTGGGATCATACTGCTTAAAGATGTAGAAAAATAAATTTCATGGCACCCTAACTATATGTTAAACTTCTACTGTGCCATGAGACAAGAGAAACTGGTGTATATCTCTAATTACCAGACTATTTATTGAATCTTATTTACATTTTTTAAAATGGCAATTTTCAAATGGTATTAAGGTTTGAAGATGATCAAGTCAAGTCAATTCGGGGAGCATGCACTGGTACAGTGTGTTGCCGCACCCACTACACAACGAAACAACTCAGGATCCCGGTTGGCAACCCCCCAGGCAGACAAGCAGTCCAGTCCCACCGGACATGACCCTCTATCTGCCGCAGCCAGGTGTTACGTGGGCGACCCCTTGGCCTGGTCCAGCCACTCGCGTCCCCAACAATGAGGATCTTACGAGCTGGATCACCCTCAGGGAAACACGCCACATAGCCGTAGTGCCGTAACTGACGCTCCCTCACAGTGCAGGTGATGTGTCTCATTTGGGACTCCATGAGCAACTGCTCGTTCGACACAAAGTCAAACCAACGGTACCCAAGGATTTTCCAGAGAGACACAGTACCAAAGGAGTCCAGCCTTTGTCTCAGGTCACTGGATAGCGTCCATGTCTCGCAACCATATAGCAAGACAGGAAGCACCAGGACTCTAAAGACTTGGACCTTCATCCTTTTGCATAGATATCAATAGCGCCACACACCCCCTTCTAGTGTCCTCATGACCCCACATGCTCTCCCAATCCGTCTACTAACTTCATAGGAAGAGTCACCAGAGACATGAATGTCTCTGTGAAGGTCAGACACACCGCTGATGGCTGTGACCAAGAGGTCATTAAAGGCCTACATCTTGGTTTTTATCCAGGACACTCGCAAGCCCAGACACTCAGACTCCTCGCTCAGTCTCTCGAGCACCCCGATCAGAGCTTCCATTGACTCCGTGAAGAACACAGCATCGTCAACAAAGTCAAGATCCGTGAATCTTTCTTCACCAACAGACGCCCCACAGCCACTGGACCCCATGACCTTGCCCAACACCCAATCCATACAAGCACTGAACAGAGTAGGAGCAAGAATATACCCCTGACGAACCCCAGAATCAACGGGGGAAAAAAAACAGAGGTTCTGCCTCCACTCTGCACAGCACTCACAGTACCAGTGTACAGGCCGGCCACGATATCCAGCAACCTCAAGGGGATGCCGCGAACCTTCAGGATGTCCCACAGGGCATCAAAAGCTTTACGAAAATCGACAAAGGCTGCAAAGAAACTCTGCCGATATTCTGCAAATAATAATTCTGCATATAACTCGCAGATGATATTTGAAGATGATCACTAAGTCCAAACCAAACTTGAACCTGGACATAGTGGTTAGAAAATTGACAAACCTTGTGGAGTTACACTGGTAAAAACATTCTAATTTAATGCAATATGAATTATTGATATTACAAATGAATGACCTTTTACTGTTGCAGAAAATTTGTATTGAATAAAAAATAGTATTGAGTCATCTTTACAAATTAACTCCAAAATGGATGTCCTTTATTTACACAAACTGAAATGGCTTCTTGGGACAAAATTGGGAGTGAAGCTGCAAGTGAGGTGGACAAGGAGAATTCATCAATTCCAGGATTATTGGAACTGAGCATAGCCTTTTTATCCCCTCTGTCAACTGCAGCTAATACCCACGTGAGTCAGGCAAATCAACCACAACCAGACTCACAACTCCACCTGCGGTGCACAGAGAACACCAAAACACTTTTTCTGAGTTGTAGGAAATGATTGTCACACTCGGGGAGACATAAAAGATATAAAAATAGTGATATAAAGAAGTGATATAAGGAAAGACATTAAGGACCTAAGCAAGAAAAATGAGAAACAATCTCAGGATAAAAAAGACCTGGGGCCTCATGTATAAACGGTGCATATGCACAAAAATGTTGCCTACTCCTGCTTCCACACTCAAATCGTGATGTATACAACGTAAACTTTGTGTATAGCCACGCACACTGTCACGCTAGCTCTAACCCTGGTGTACATTCTCCGCTTGGTTTTGCAAACTGGCGGCACCCAGCGTCAAAGCAGTGCTACTGTTCCTGTGTGGTTTCCCTTTCTTTTTAAGATCCACATCACTGACGCGGCTTTATCATTTATAGTACACGGAAATTAACCGCATATTGTTTATTAGTTTAAGGCATCTGATTGTAATTAACCTGTAACAATATAATGGTCCACAGAATAGCCAAACTATTCCAAATACCATAGGCACTTTAGTGTTGTTACTCTCACTGCACATTCTTCTTCTACTTTCAACTGCTCCCATTAGGGGTTGCCACAGCGGATAATCTTTTTTCATATTACTCTCACTGCACCACTCGGAGTATTTACATCACTGTATCTGAGTGTGGAATCACAGCTCTACAGCAGCTGATCGGAAAGAGAATTATCAGTATACAGCATCAACCACACGCTGCCTCAGCCATGCGCACAGTCTATTGATCTGCTCTCAAACGGCAAATGCTTCAGAGCTTTTCCTGTACTGACCTTACGGTTCAGAAACAGCTTTATCCCAAGAACTATAAACGCAATCAATCAGTCCATCAAGTGCTCCTTGTAGAACTGTTTGTACTTATAAGTACAATTACCTCGCTGTAAACTTGCGATAGTTATAATATTGCACAACCTGCGTCACTTTATAAAGCGCGTATTTACATATGATGACGGTATCATTTTTAAGATGAAATGCAGCAAAATATGTTTATTACATTATACAGATAAAATGTTAACATTATTTCAATAATCTATATTGTCAGTAATTAAACATGTGAGGCCACAGTGTTGCAGCACTAGCGACGAGCTGGTGCCCCTTTGTTCCTGCCTTGCGCTGTATTCTTACTGGGGCTGGCGCGACACTAGAAGGATAGATGGATAGAATAATTAAACATGTACTACGAAGATATTTCAATGTTCCTTAACACTAGAATTACCAGAGCCTACGAAAAAACTTGTAGATCCGGCCCACCTTAAATCGCTTCTTAAATCCGTTCACACCTCTCCGCCAGCATCCTTTGTCCTCTAAATGTGCTTATAAAAGACAAGCTGCCAGCAGCCGGCTGTTCCATCCCCCCACCGACTTAGAACGTGAGCGAACTTTTCCCAGCTCATGCCTTGATTGATTATCTGGGAGTGAAGTGGAGTTTTAGAGTGGAAATAATAGATTGTTATTTGGAACACACGCATTTCATGCGTGTTCCATTTCCAGGGTCTTATTTGGCCACACTTCCACCATACCTGGAAGTGTGGTCGGAAGAAGCTCATTAGGCACCTGGAGTCCTTCCAGGTGACCTATAAAAAGGGGCCAGTCACACCATTCAGAGGTCAGAGTCGGGAGAAAGGAATGGAAAAAGCCTGAGGAAGAGTGGAAGCGGATGGACTGACGACAAGGAAGGGAATGTACTGTGTATTGCAGTGTTGGTGGTTTGTGCACTTTTATTATAAATAAACCAGGAGCTGTGTGTTGAACTCGTGTCCTGTCTCTGTGTCCAGGTTAGGGTGGTGGTACACCCCATGGTGGCGTCACACAGTCTACAGAAAAATTCCAAGAGAGCTATACAACATTCAGTACATTTACATGTATTTTAATGAACAGATACCCTTAAAAAACAGTTTCTAAAATACCATGAAAACTCTTACTATGGTCAGAGGAACTGGGATATTAATCACTGAGAAACACAAGTTGATTTTTCTACAGGTAACCCGGTTATTTGGTCATATAAACCTCTAACATCTAACAAAATACAGTTAAGGATTTTGTAGTCTGCATATGCTTTGCACATGCTTCCAACAGCCATGGACAGAAAAGATGGAAGTGTCTACAAGAATACATTTCAGGAGGCAAATACTCGGGTAATCTTATTATTATGTCAGTCAGTCAGCTGAAAAAAACAAATTAAGTGATTCCTGAAATATTATGTTGATGAGCTAAATATATAGTGCTAAGCTCAGCAGCACAACCTCAGGAGCAATGTTGATGGTACTGCTTAAAAGTAATAAGTAAATTAAGTTAACTTTAAAAGTAATTTCCCCAACACTGCTCTTTGTTTTCTTTTTCAGATCCATGGAGGCCGCTGATCATGTTTAATCTATTTCTTATTGCATTTTTATGACATCGGACCATTTTGCCAAAGCAGAAATCCAAAAGTGGACTTGCACATGTAAACAGGGGTTTTTAAGAACCAGGTCTCTGCCTTAGCTGGGTTACTTACCTTATCCCAGTTTTGTATGTGCATGACTGTTGATACGCATCTTTTATCCAATAATCCTACTACATTTATTTATGTTAGGCCCAGTGGGGGCTGAGGGGTCTTTTGGTCTGGAACCCCTACAAGTTTTTTTTTTTCTCCAGCTTAACTGCAGTTTTTATTTTGTGTGTGTGTCTGTCCTGTCCATTTGAACTTTCCAGCTAAACCCTTTGATCTTTGTATGAAAATCTGCTATAGAAATAAATGTCGTTACAAAAGGAAACAGCTTATTAGTGTGTACTTAAGTCTAGACAGCACATACAACATTTGGTACAGTTTCACAGCATTCACTTGAAGCCTTCCTTGTTTGAATTAAATGACGTTCCATTAAATAGTGTATGGTGCAGTGTATCTCCTTCTGCAATGCAACTTTAGCAAGATTTGTGAAATAAGCACATTGCCAAATATAGGTGGCATTACTCTTCTGTATATTGTTGTACCAACACAGGTTTAAGTCAGAGGGTCAGTCTAAAAAAAGGCCATACATCTACTGTACAATTTCCTTTTCAGTTTTAACTAAACAAGGAAAATACAAAGTTAAATCAGTCAAGATCGTGGAGTTTAACATTTGAGCGACCATTCTTGGTTGAATAAGAAGACTACATCTAGACAGTGTTCTTTAGTAAACAACAGAGAGAGATCAAAAGTTGTAAGCATAATCTTTACTAGTATGGCAGTTTTAACACATTAATAAGCTGTTCTCCAATTAATGGCAAGTGTAAAAAACAAGTACAAGTTCAAGTTTAATTAAATTCTGTGAAAGATTCTTTAAACATGAAACTGTCACATATAATAATATACACTCGTACTGGAGCCATCTTGGCTAGAAATACGGTGTCAGAGCAAAATTTTGGACTACATAGTACTATACAGCACTAACCTAGCCACAGGGGAGGCACAAGCCAGTGTGTTTCTTTGTGCCAGTCCCAAGCCCGGATAAATGGGGAGGGTTACGTCAGGAAGGGCATCCGATGTAAAACTTTGCCAAATCAATATGAGGACAACAATACAAATTTCCATACTGGGTCGGTCGAGCTCCGGGTGAACACGACTGCCACTAGTACTGTTAGCCAACAGGGTGCTGGCGGAAATTGGGCTACTGTTGGCCGAAGAAGAGGGGGGACACGTGTCTGGAGACTGAAAGACAAGAGGAAGGTAAAGATAGTGGAACTGAGGGTAGGAACTTTGAATGTTGGCAGTATGACTGGTAAGGGGAGAGAGTTAGCACATATGATAGAGAGAAGGAAAGTTGATATATTGTGCGTGCAAGAGACTAAATGGAAGGGGAGTAAGGCCAGGTGGATCGGAGGTGGCTTCAAATTGTTCTATCATGGTGTAGATGGGAGGAGAAATGGGGTAGGGGTTATTCTGAAGAAACAGTATGTCAAGAGTGTTTTGGAGGTGAAAAGAGTGTCAGACAGAGTAATGATTATGAAGCAGGAAATTGCAGGTGTGATGATGAATGTTTTTAGTACATATGCACCGCAAGTTGGATGTGCGATGGATGAGAAAGAAGATTTTTGGAGTGAGTTGGATGACGTGATCAGCAGTGTACCTAAGGGACAGAAAGTGGTGATTGGAGTGGATTTCAATAGACATGTTGGTGAAGGGAACAGTGGAGATGAGGAGGTGATGGTATGGTGTCAAGGAGAGGAATGAAGAAGGTCAGAGGATAGTGGAGTTTGCCAAAAGAATGGACATGGCTGTGGTGAATACGTATTTTAAGAAGAGGGAGGAACATAGGGTGACGTACAAGAGTGGAGGAAGATGCACACAGGTAGATTACATCCTATGCAGAAGAGTCGATCTGATGGAGATTGAAGACTGCAAAGTGGTGGCAGGGGAAAGTGTAGTTAAGCAGCATAGGATGGTGGTCTGTAGGAGGACGTTGGAGATCAAGAAGAGGAAGAGAGTGAGGGCAGAGCCAAGGATCAAATGGTGGAAGTTGAGAAAGGAGGACTGCAAAGTTGAGTTTAGGGAGAAGGTAAGACAGGCATTGGGTGGCAGTGAAGAGTTATCAGACAGTTGGGCAACTACAGCAGATGTAGTAAGAGTGACAGCAAGAAGGGTGCTTGGCATGACATCTGGACAGAGGAAGGAGGAAAAGGAAACCTGGTGGTGGAATGGGGAAGTACAGGAGAGTATACAGAGGAAGAGGACGGCAAAGAAGAAGTGGGATAGTCAGAGAGATGCAGAAAGTAGACAAGAGTACAAGGTGATAAGGCACAAGGTGAAGAGAGAGGTGGTGAAGGCTAAAGAAAAGGCATATGATGAGTTATATGAGAGGTTGGACACTAAGGAGGGAAAAAAGGACCTGTACCGATTGGCTAGACAGAGGGGCCGAGCTGGGAAAGATGTGCAGCAGGTTAGGGTGATAAAGGATAAAGATGGAAACATACTTACAAGTGAGGAGAGGGTGTTGAGCAGATGGAAAGAGTACTTTGAAATGTTGATGAATGAAGAGAACGAGAGAGAGAGACAGTTGGATAATGTGGAGATAGTGAATCAGGAAGTCCAACGGATTAGCAAGGAGGAAGTAAGGACAACTATGAAGAGGATGAAAAATAGAAAGGCTGTTGGTCCAGATGAAGCATGAGGATGTTTAGGAGAGATGGCAGTGGAGTTTTTAACCAGATTGTTTAATGGAATCTTGGAAAGTGAGAGGATGCCAGAGGAGTGGAGAAGAATTGTACGGGTGCCGATATTTAAAAATAGGGGGGAGGTGCAGGACTGTAGTAACTACAGGGGGATAACATTGATGAGCCTTAGCATGAAGTTATGGGAAAGAGTAGTGGAAGCTAGGTTAAGAAGGGAGTTGATGATTAGTGAGCAGCAGTATGGTTTCATGCCAAGAAAGAGCACCAGAGATGCAATGTTTGCTCTGAGGATGCTGATGGAGAAGTATAGAGAAAATTAGTTGCACTGCGGCTTTGTGCACCTGGAGAAAGCATATGACAGGGTGCCTCGAGAGATGCTATGGTATTGTATGAGGAAGTCGGGAGTGGCAGAGAAGTATGTAAGAGTTGTGCAGGATATGTATGAGGGAAGTGTGACAGTGGTGAGGTCTGCGGTAGGAGTGACAGATGCATTCAAGGTAGAGGTGGGATTACATCAGGGATAGGCTCTGAGCCCTTTCTTATTTGCAATGGTGATGGACAGGTTGTCAGATGAGATTAGACAGGAGTCCCCGTGGACTATGATGTTTGCTGATGACACTGTGATCTGTAGCGATAGAAGGGAGCAGGTTGAGGAGACCTTAGAGAGGTGGAGATATGCTCTGGAGAGGAGAGGAATGAAGGTCAGTAGGAACAAGACAGAATATATGTGTGTAAATGAGAGGGAGGTCAGTGGAAAGATGAGGATGCAGGGAGTAGAACTGGCGAAGGTGGATGAGTTTAAATACTTGGATTAACAGTACAGAGTAACGGGGATTGTGGGAGGTGAGGTGAAAAAGAGAGTGCAGGCAGGGTGGAATGGGTGGAGAAGAGTGTCAGGAGTAATTTGTGACAGACTAGTATTAGCAAGAGTGAAAGGGAAGGTCTACAGGACGGTAGTGAGACCAGCTATGTTATATGGGTTGGAGACGATGGCACTGACCAGAAAGCAGGAGACAGAGCTGGAGGAGGCAGAGTTAAAGATGCTAAGATTTGCATGGGTGTGACTAGGATCGATAGGATTAGAAATGAGTACATTAGAGGTTAGGCTCAAGTTGGTCGGTCTGAGAGGCACGATTGCGTTGGTTTGGTCATGTGCAGAGGAGAGATGCTGAGTATATTGGGAGAAGGATGCTAAGGATAGAACTGCCAGGTAAGAGGAAAAGAGGAAGGTTTATGGATTTAGTGAGAGAGGACATGCAGGTGATGGGTGTAACAGAAGAAGATGCAGAGGACCGAAAAATTTGGAAGGAAATGATCTGCTGTGGCAACCCCTAACGGGAGCAGCCGAAAAAAGAAGAAGAATAGTACTATACAGCACCAATATGCAATACAGTTTAAAGTTTTAAAAAAGTTACATGGCTTCCTAATTACAAATTATTAATTTACATTATCTACATAATAAATACAATACAATGATCAGTAGGGATTGGTAACATTAGGATTTTATCAATACCGATATCAACACCAATACTGCTTATTGATACTCATCAATACTACTCTCTATAATGTAGGGAGATAATGTGTCTCTTGAAGGGGAGTGGTAACTGAGGTTAAGGGTTGTTCTCATTTCCCTACAGTTGAAAAAAATTACATTTTTTTTAAAACTGAGATAACTAATTCTGTTTGTTTTTGCATTGCTTGTGTTGCACCCCTTAGCTTTAACTGAGGGAGCTGACCTGAGTTCAGTTTTTTTTTCTTCAAATAATATATCTAAATATGACCTTCTTGTTATACTATCTTTCTCAGCACTTTTAATGAACATATCTGTGTTGATAATCTAATGTCCTCACAGGTGGCGCAGTGGTAGTGCTGCTGCTCTGCAGTAAGTTGACTGTGGAAGATTGTGGGTTTGCTTCCCGGTTCCTCCCTGTGTGGATAGCGCTTTGAGTACTGAGAAAAGCGCTATATAAATGTAATGAATTATTATTATTATTATTAATGAACTAAATCTAAATCTTAATAATATACCCATACTATATGACAAAAAAGATAAACTAATATTTTAACCAGTTACCTTAGTAAATTACATAACTTTATAGTGAATTGCACCCCTAGCTACTGAAGCCCATTTAATGTAATTATACTCAACATGCTAAATCACTGTCCTCTTTTTCCCCATTAATTAAAAACATACAAGAACTCAATTGTTTAGTTTAACTGCATGAACTATTACACTGGTCAACAAGCATTTTGCTACTGGGATTCTTTCACCTGAACTTTAACAAATTTCACTTGCTGACTCCAAATCTGAAAACCGTTTTTGTCCAGCATGTCCCATTTTTTACTTATGATGTTCCAGGTCTTGGACAAATAGGGTGACTGGACAGTAACGGTGATGCGTTTCAGCATTTAAGAAATACGTTTGGTCTTGAGAAAAGTGAAGCCAAAATTAAGGAAGGTGTTTTTGTTGGCCCTGAAATACGTCAACTGATGCTTGACAATGAGTTCAAAAGGAAACTGAAGCCAACTGAATCAGCACCCTCATTCGTGCAGGTTGTCCAGAATTTTCTGGACAGTCACAGAGCAGAGAATTATACTGAGCTTGTGGAGGATATGCTGAAAGTATATTAGCTTACGGGAGCCAGAATGTCACTGAAGATGCATTTTTTACATTCTCATCTCGACTTTTTTCCACCAAATCTAAGCGATGTCAGAGATAAGCATGGGAAAAGATTTCATAAAGATATAAAGGTGATGGAAAACTGATATCGGGAAAAATTCACTCCGAGCATGATGGGTGACAACTGTTGGTTCTTGCAAAGAGAGACGGATGTGCAGTACAAGCGCAAAAGTGAGTGCCTCCAACATTTTTGGGCACGCTGACCTCACTTTTATATTGAGGTAAATTGACATAAACATACTTTAACGTGTCTCTGGTGTCGTCTTCTGGTTTGTTTTCAGAATAAACACATCAAAACAATTTAGGTGGGACATAGTCCAAACTCCAGATATCGTATTAATATATTATATTGATATTCAAAAGTGTCAAAACTTCAATGATGTGTATTTAAAAAACCTGACGTGCTAGCTTAATTCCGACTTCATATATGAAATCAGTGTGAAAAACTTAATAAAGAGATGCTCTGAAGTTCCCAGAAGCAAACAAAAAATATTTTTTTGTAGACCAGTGTTATTTACATTTATATACATTCCACATCCCAAACAAAATCATAAATTCAGTACATTGAAGTCCAAGAAAACAATTTTAATGTTTACCTAAGAGTCTTTATCTGAAAGCATAAAGGAAAAAAAAAAGTAAAATCCCCTTATTAAAGCGAAGTCAGCAAAAAAATAATAGAAAGAAAAAAAGTAACATAAATGGCACCACGCATAAACATTGCAAGCTTGGTACTTGCTTGCAATGACGGTGTTACTCGGTGACTGACTCCTTAGCTCTAATAAAGCATACGTAAATCACTCGTTCCCAGCAGAAACAAACCTACACTCGTGTCAAGTTGGCTGCAATAGTTGGTCAGCTGCAACAATATCCGTCAGTAACAATGAACCAATGCCCGCCAACATCTCCTTTGTTTAGCCTTTCACGGACGACACCCCACAGTTCACTGGTTTGGCATTCTCACCTCAGTCCGTCCAACCACTAGCACGTCCACGTATTCTGTCCAGACAGTTAACTCTGTGGTGGAATTAGCTCTTTGTTAAATAAACTTCTAGTTTAACATTGAAATAACTAAATTTCTCACAGTAACAGTTCAAAATAGTTATCTTGTTGACCACTTTATACCGATACCTACACCATTACTCCTCGTCAAGGTTATTATAGTTAATGAAAACTAAAATCAAAACTGAAACTATTATTAAAAAAATATTTTCATAAACTGAAATAAAATAATTAACAAAACCGAAATGAACAACTAAAACTAAACAAAACTATTAAAGTAGCAGGAAAGTCTAACTGAAATAAAATGATAATTTACTAAAATAATTTTAGTTTTCGTTTTTGCATGAATATTCATGATGTTAGTTTTTAACCCTTATAACTTTTAACTCTAAAACTGAAAGTCATCCACCACGAGCCGCCTGTACATATTCATCCAGTGAATGGCGGCTGGTGAAGGGGGGTGGCTGTTCACACAGCATTTGCAGTGACAAAGCAAGCTGAATATGTGGGTAAAGCGCGTGGAATAGAAAGCGATTTACGTACTGCCTTTCTTTGCACTTGTTGTATATTAAGATGTCATTCAAATGACTGAAACTGGAATGTGGTGGTCAACAAAAACTTTACCGTATGGACAGAAAAATCACGAGTGAGTAACGTTCTGAGGTACCTGCTTTTTGTTGACAGTTAATTCACCTGCCACTTTGCATACGAAGTATAGAGAAAGTACAATCATGAAAAAAATTTGACCTTGTGATTTTGATGAATCTTGATGTTTTAGACCTCCCCAAGTCCGAAAATACCGTTTTTTGGAATTATGTCTGTGTGTGTGTAAAAATGATAACTCAAAAATGCAACTAAATAGATGGATGAAATTTGGCATGTGGTCGTTACAACAAAATCCCATCAACCAGAAGTGGTACTTTACCTGAACATATACTCATTTTTCTTTTTTATTCATGCAGCTGCAGAGTCCAATTTAATCAACTTTACTTTTGTAATAATTGTTCAATATATTATTAATTTGATTTGATGTTGATGGTTCTTTAATGTACTAATATAAAAATATAATTATTGTCTTGCAGTTTACTCCTCAAATATCCATCCCCATATCTGAGTGCACGAGAAAGTCAAGGGGAGACCACTCCCAATTTTTGAAAATAAAACGGCACTGATCCAGAGACTGACTAGGTCGTCATACAAGATCAGCATATTGTTGCTGACCAGTTAGTTTTGCTTTAAAAACGCTTTTTAACAACGAAGAGAAACAAACCTTGTAAAATTCCTGAGTTGGCAATGTCTTTACTGAACTACAGGTAGGTAGGCAAAGAGAGACTGCCAAGTGATGAAGAGCTAAACATACTAATGTATTTTTGTATTTATGCTATATTTATTAAATTATCTTTTTTAGTTAATATTCATCATTATTAATACCAGATATTGTGAAAAGAATCCAACAACAGAATTATGTTTTAAAATATTTGTCCCCATTTTTTCAATGTTTCTCTCTCTCAAAATAGATAGTTGAAATATCATATTCTTTTTGTTCTTAACATCAGCCATATCATACATATTGCATACCAGGCATTTTTCCTGCCTTGCATGCAAACCAGCTTGGGTAGGCTCCAGGTTCTGTGATCCTGCTCTGGATAACAGGTTTAGATAATATATATATTGTTCCTAATCTCAGTGCTGTCTCTGTCATTTTGTGTCTGTCCATACTCTTGTTACCTGCTCTTGCTCTGCTCATTATGGGCTTACTGTTCTTATGGTGGGCTATTCAAGTCTCACTGTCCCTAACCTTGACACTTCATGCTTGTTTTTCTTCAATTCCCTCAATACAGCTAGGTAGGGTCTGTACACTGATTCAAGCCTAAGAGCTTTGTTCTTCCTAAGCCCCCATGATTTTCATGATCACACCTGTCAGAACACAGTAGATTCTGTTTTCTGATTTTTGATCTTTTCAGGCCTGCAGGTGGCAAAATACTGTCTAAAAATTGTTTGTGCCTGAGATGGAATCAGAGATCAATATGGCTGGTAGAAAATAACAAAACCCAGTATTTGAGATTTTTGAATGCAATATTGAAGGCATTTATTATAAGCACTTTGTCGTTGGAGCAGGATATGCTGTGTGCTGTAGACATTTAGAGTAAAAAACCCTCACACCTAAAAATTCACCTAAATATCATTACAAATTGGCCCATTCTGGGCAATGAAAGGAACAGAACAAAAGTGGCAACAGTCAGCACAGATTTGTTCAGCGCAAATGACATGGAAATTATTTTAAAAATTATAAAATTGTGTAAAATTGTTCATATTCAGTATCTGGTTTGGATTATGCTTGTTTTTATCAGACAAAAACAAAACCAAATAGTAAACTGTGTCATGTATTGTAGTAAGCTTCCACTAACATTAAACTCCTATTATATTAAAACTCGTTAAGTGCACAGCTCTGTCTCATTGTGACACAGAAACAAAATTCCATAGTAGCTCTTTAACCATACTATAATTACTAAAACTAAAACTGAAACTAATATATATAAAAATAAAATAGAAATGTCTTTGTAAAATAAAAACTAAACTAAAACTAAAAATACACGATGAAGGAAAACTAAAACTAAACTGAATTTCCAAGTAAGGTCAGAAAAAATATAGAAATAAAAACTAATATAAAAAGGCAAAACTATAATAACCTTGCTCCCCACTACCCTTTTTTTATTTTCTTTGTCTCTGACCTGCACCCTCATTGGCTAACATTCAAACCAATAAAATAAGTTAACATAAAAAAACAGCATTTACTTTTAAGTTTAAAACATAATAAATTTTATTACATAAGAATTTAACAGCATGCATAATAAAATAAACTGCTTTAATCCAATTTTATTTATATCATGGACATTGTATTACCACCCCATAATTAAAGTTTTAAAGGGCTAGAGTTATGGTTGTAAATGAACTAATCCCTGGTTATCAGGACAGGCCAGTTCAAATTTAAGGTAACTACCTAGCAGCTGGCAATTTATGCTGTGCATATCTAAACCAACTTAACTCTACTGTGTCAAATTTCTCCTCATTGCGTGATGGAGAATGGGGTGGACATGGGTGTCTAAATTCTAGTATCCATTCACGAAGCTGCGGCTTCTACTTGACTGATGCTGTCTGGATACAAATTAAAAATGATGCTCACAGTGTATGTCCTAAGTAAATAACTGCAGACTTTTATAATGATAATGACTGTTACCTTGACTTGACCCTGTCTAGACAGTCACATTTTCAGTTTGGCTAATTTCAGCAGCATCGGAGCCTGCACTGAGTACATTTCAGCAGCCACTTTATTGAAGCTGGCAAACATGCTGCACTGCTCCAAATTTATATAATGTTTGTTTAATGAAGTTGCTAGTGTTACCCCTTTATATGCAACTACCTTCTTATATACAGGGTGTCCCAAAAAGAATATCGGAGTTTCAAAGAGCTGTATTTATTGAATTATACAAGCATATACAAAAACTGTTATATTCATGTGTTTCCCACATTGTCTATAAATGTTCTATGTGCCTCTCACGAGTAACTAACAATATCGAGGCGGTATTCAAATTCCTGCCAAACTCTCTCTAAAATATCGGATTGACGCTCTGAATGGCAACCATTATCTTCAACTTCATTGCGTCCAAAGTTGTAGGCATTGGTGGTTGGAACACTAATCCTTTGACGTATCCCCAAAGGAAAAAGTCACATGGGGTGATATCTGGGGATCTTGGAGGCCAATGGTGGAGTGACAAATCTTGATTCCCAGATCTTTCTATCCAACGTTGGGAATAGATCTCATTTAGGAAATACCGCCCCATCCTATTGAAAAATTAAATCGACTGGTTCTTGATCTTCTAATTGAGGAAACAGCCAATGTTGCAGCATTTGCAGGTACACAGCCCCTTTTACTGTGGTTCCTTCAAAAAAGTAAGGACCATAAACTTTCAACTTAGAAATCGCGCAAAAAACGTCTTGGGGGAGTCTCGTTCATGTTTGATAACTGCATGAGGGTTTTCTTCACCCCAAATTCGTACATTATGACAATTTACCTTCGCACTAATGTGAAATGGGACCTCATCACTGAAGATAATCAAGGAACAAAAATCTTCATTGGTCTCCAAATTTTGCTGGATGAAAGTTGAAAACTCAACTTGATGTGTCTTATCCCCTCGTCTAAGGTCCTGAACCAACTGCAGATGATACAGTTTCATAACCAACCGCCGCCAGAGAATTCTCCATACACTTGACTTTGGTATCTGTAACTCATGAATTGCTCGTCAAACTGATTTCGATGGGCTCCAAGTGAACGCAGTTTGCACTCGGGCGACATTCTCAGCAGAGGAGAAAGTTTGAGATTGCCCGGTGCTTTTACCTTTGCAGATACACCCAGCATCCCGAAATTGCCGGTACCATCGGCAGATGTTATCGTCATTCGGAGGGTCAGTCCCATATTTCTGACGAAATGCCCACTGCACAGTAACAACCAATTGAGTTCTGGCGAATTCACAAACACAAAAAGCTTTTTGTTGTGGCACAGCCATAACTGCAAATGTAACTAATTGAAACAACACACTGTTAGCTTTTTGATAAGCACTAGCACCATCTACCGAATGAAACTAGATTAATTCCTCAAGACGCCACTAGGTTGCTCTGCAGTCTCTCATGAATGGGCGGCAAGCTACAGCTCTTTAAAATTCCGATAATCTTTTTGGGACACCCAGTATATTGCATTTACTTATATTTTCATTACGTTTACTAAAGTAAGCCTACACTTTTGAATCCTATCTGTCATGATAACTGGAGAACACAAAATGTAAACACACAGCTAAGCGACTAAAACGTGATTACCTGATGCCTTCATTGTCATCATCGCTAGGACAGTTAGGAATTTAAAAACACTGCAAATGTTTGAATGAATTAATGTTACAAAAATACAGATAGTGGCACTGTTCCTCTAGGAGCCTATTAATATTTTGGCACAGACCAGTCTGGAACCAGTGCAAATTTAATACCGTTTTTCGATACCCATCCCTACTGATCAGTCTTACAAATTGGGATACCCTGTTATATTTTATCTTGTTTAAAATTAATTTAAATTTAGAAGCATTTAAATTAAAGGAATATTAGTACATGTTTGACCAAACTGACAATTTAGTTACAACCCCAAATACTTTTATTGTTTAATTTCAAATGCATCACATCACCATTTTGAAGATTCAGCATTTTATGACCATGTTGCTAGGGGCGGCCTCCCAGAAAGCACTATGCACCAAATCACTGATTCTTTGCTGTAAAATCCTGAGCAGCATTCAGTGCAGCATCTTAGATTATAGATTTATTTCTTGAACAACTTATTTGTGCTTTAGTATTTTATGCCTTCTGGTTCACAAATCATAGCACTCAACTTCTTGACTGTATTTACAGTTTTAGTGTGTCAGTTTTGGCAACCCATTTTTTTTTTTTTTTAACAGAATTCGTTCCTGAATGTGAACCTGAAAATAAAGATAACTGATTCTTACAAATCAGTGACGGCTTTAAAAATGTCTAACCACTCGTATCTTTAAATTTGCACCTTAAGAAAAGTCATTAAAAACTTGATTTGCACGTACAAGTTAGTAATATTCAAACTGTCACAAACAATTAGTCAAAACACAGAAATCGACACAATATGCTCAACACAGTACTTAAAAGATTTTGTTCCTACTGAAACTGACAACTTTAATGTACCAATTAAAAGTCATTCTAATTAAGTACATTACATTAACCTGTGAAGAAAAGAAACAAAAAAATAACAATCAATTATTAAAAGTTGATAATTGAATAATAAAGGGAAATGTTTTCAAAAGTCTTAGCCAAACTAAAATTAAAAATTGTCAAAGACTTATCATCTGGGGAGATCTTTCCTTGAGCTACCTCACACAACAGACCAAAAATACAAGCAGAACTGGAAATGGGAAGACTCCGAGCCTATCTTTATTAGTGTGCCAAAATTTGACAGAATCCATTTTATTTCCAATAGTAATGTGAAATTTAAATCCATTAATTTTCTAAATCCACTTGTTCTATTAAATGGCAGCTGTAAGCCTGAGCCAATTTAGCACTGAGCACAAGAACACAACTCTGGTCCAGACAACAGTTCACTACAGTATAAGATTGGTCATGGCAAATGCATATATGCCATGTTTGTGAAGAAATAATTTTGATTTGAAAAATACTGAACTTATCTTTTAAGTATTTTCCATGTTCTTATTTTTAGCTTACCTATGGTATGGTGTGTGGTCTGAGCTACTGAAAGTCTTACTAGTGTTCTAGATTTATAGCTCTGTAGAAATATTATTTGAAATAATTTATAAGCTAATATGCTAAATATATTTAAAAATATGTATTATGTAGTGAAACGATGGCTTCAATATTAACCTTTTTTTCCAAGATAGCATAGCCTGCATCTGCACTGGCAGACTCCCTTCTTTCATCATCTTGCAAAGAATTCAGAGGTGTAAAACTTGAACGAAAATTCTCCTTATGTTTGTTGAGACTTTTTGCCCACCGCTCCATATCTTTTGCTATCTATGGAAAAATTGTGAAAAAATATTTAAGTTACCACATCAAAATACCAGCTTTCAAAGATACATGCCACTTAATAATCCAATGCATAAGATGTTACATGTATTATATTATTATTCCAGCCTTATAAAATAATAGTATCAATATTCATTAGTTCATCAGCAATGAGTTAAGGTCCCTGAGACAGAAAATTTAATATTTTCCTGCTGAGAGTATCCTTACTTACCTTGGTCATCATCCTAACTGTGTATTTTCAGTATTAGTGTTACATTTTTCACATTCCTTTATGTATAACAGCAGATAGAAGGAGCAGTGTATATATCAGACAAAGCAACACTATTACACATTTTGTAAATTTACATGAAGCAATATTTTTTCCAGTCTGGTTTCAGTCTTTAAATATTTGATTAAGTAGAACTGCATTATAGAAACACTTTCCTGACACATGTTTTTAGTAATTCTGTGGCATGTGATGAAGCTAACAGGTTTGAAAACAACCACACATTACAAAATTAGAAAGGAAAAGGAAGAACAACACTAATTTTTGTGCGAAGGTACTGAAAGTTTGATGAATGATGAGATAAATAAAGGAGCAGTTTACTTAAAAGCAGAACTGGAAAGCATAGGAATGTGAATATCTGAAATTAACTTGGGCATTCCTCTTACCTGCTGGGCAGTTTTAGATTTTGGTTTGTCCTTTTTCTCATTTCCTGAAATAGTAGAAGTGCTTTTTCTGCTCTGTTGGTCCATACCTTGCTGAGAAGCTGGAATGTATGTTTGGTTTTCTCCATCCCAGTACATGTACTGTTGTGTTTGGGGATTGTAATAATACTAAAACAGGAAAAAAATAGTACTGATTATTTTTATATACAGTGGTGTGAAAAACTATTTGCCCCCTTCCTGATTTCTTATTCTTTTGCATGTTTGTCACACAAAATGTTTCTGATCATCTAACACATTTAACCATTAGTCAAATATAACACAAGTAAACACAAAATGCAGTTTTTAAATGATGGTTTTTATTATTTAGGGAGAAAAAAAATCCAAACCTACATGGCCCTGTGTGAAAAAGTAATTGCCCCCTTGTTAAAAAATAACCTAACTGTGGTGTATCACACCTGAGTTCAATTTCCGTAGCCACCCCCAGGCCTGATTACTGCCACACCTGTTTCAATCAAGAAATCACTTAAATAGGAGCTGCCTGACACAGAGAAGTAGACCAAAAGCACCTCAAAAGCTAGACATCATGCCAAGATCGAAAGAAATTCAGGAACAAATGAGAACAGAAGTAATTGAGATCTATCAGTCTGGTAAAGGTTATAAAGCCATTTCTAAAGCTTTGGGACTCCAGCGAACCACAGTGAGAGCCATTATCCACAAATGGCAAAAACATGGAACAGTGGTGAACCTTCCCAGGAGTGGCCGGCCGACCAAAATTACCCCAAGAGCGCAGAGACGACTCATCCGAGAGGTCACAAAAGACCCCAGGACAACGTCTAAAGAACTGCAGGCCTCACTTGCCTCAATTAAGGTCAGTGTTCACGACTCTACCATAAGAAAGAGACTGGGCAAAAACGGCCTGCATGGCAGATGTCCAAGATGCAAACCACTGTTAAGCAAAAAGAACATTAGGGCTCGTCTCAATTTTGCTAAGAAACATCTCAATGATTGCCAAGACTTTTGGGAAAATACCTTGTGGACTGATGAGACAAAAGTTGAACTTTTTGGAAGGCAAATGTCCCGTTACATCTGGCGTAAAAGGAACACAGCATTTCAGAAAAAGAACATCATACCAACAGTAAAATATGGTGGTGGTAGTGTGATGGTCTGGGGTTGTTTGGCTGCTTCAGGACCTGGAAGGCTTGCTGTGATAGATGGAACCATGAATTCTACTGTCTACCAAAAAATCCTGAAGGAGAATGTCCGGCCATCTGTTCGTCAACTCAAGCTGAAGCGATCTTGGGTGCTGCAACAGGACAATGACCCAAAACACACCAGCAAATCCACCTCTGAATGGCTGAAGAAAAACAAACTGAAGACTTTGGAGTGGCCTAGTCAAAGTCCTGACCTGAATCCAATTGAGATGCTATGGCATGACCTTAAAAAGGCGGTTCATGCTAGAAAACCCTCAAATAAAGCTGAATTACAACAATTTTGCAAAGATGAGTGGGCCAAAATTCCTCCAGAGCGCTGTAAAAGACTCATTGCAAGTTATTGCAAACGCTTGATTGCAGTTATTGCTGCTAAGGGTGGCCCAACCAGTTATTAGGTTCAGGGGGCAATTACTTTTTCACACAGGGCCATGTAGGTTTGGATTTTTTTTTCTCCCTAAATAATAAAAACCACCATTTACAAACTGCATTTTGTGTTTACTTGTGTTATATTTGACTAATGGTTAAATGTGTTTGATGATCAGAAACATTTTGTGTGACAAACATGCAAAAGAATAAGAAATCAGGAAGGGGGCAAATAGTTTTTCACACCACTGTATAATATAACCTTTTACATAAGAATTATGCATTTCTTGCTCACCTTAAACCAATTTTCACCCACTAATTCCTTCAGGCATTAAAATGCTTCTTTGCTACATATTTAACATCACCAATGATCAATGCTGTTTTTAAAACTGGTTGACCATATAGTTATTCAATGTTTTGAGGGATCATGGACTAGCTAGACGTCAGGCTGGGTGGATTTTTTATAAACTGGAATTTTGTATAGAGATTATTTTAAAACTGTCTCAAGAGCATAAAAAACATTTTACAAGAACAGACCATTTAGCTCTAACATAGCTTATCAATCCTTACTTATCTAATTTCTGCAAAATATTATCTACTTGCATTCTGAATGTCTCCAAAGTACTACTATCCGCAACACTACCTGATCACTTGTTGTAGATATCCATGGTACTTTAAGTGAAAAATAATAACTTTTGAAAATTTGGCTGAAATTTACCTTTTATTAGCTTCCAATTTCTCATGTGTTCTAGTTCATAATCTTAACAACTATAATTCTCTGTACTAATTTCCTTTAATCATTTATAATACTTACAGTACATCATTTCTCATTTTTGCCCACTGCTTAAGGATTCAACTCTTTAAATCCTTTGTTATAACTCATATCACACAGTGCCAAACTCAGATTTAATTCTTCTTTAGGGTTTTCTCTAGTGGTGCTATATCCTTTATGTCATACAGAACCCAGAACTGCACACAGTATTCCAAATAAAACCTCACTTATGTGAGTTTTAGCCTAACAATACCTTCCCATTATTTGTACTTATAAGCATAAAATGTAGTTGTTATATTCAATAATCAATGGGGTATACATTTTATGCAGCACTTTTCATGTATTTACAATACATTTTTCTTCCACATATGTGTAAATTCTGTCCAGGTAAATCTGTAACTATTCTGTTCACTCTAAAATTAACTGTCATTCCACCAACTTTAGTGTCATCTGTAAAATTAACCAACTTGTTAGTGCCATTTTAACTAAGCTTATTTATTTTGAAAATTGCCTTATTGTGGAAAACAAATTTCTCTTTCTGTAACCTTTGCTTTCTGTGTTTGAGACAGTTTTCCATCCATCTACATATGGTGTCTAGTTCGCTGACTAGCTTCTCATTTTGTTGCTTATCAAATCCATTCCAAAAATCATTTAGTACGTACCTCTGATCAAATGTTTTTATTGCGACCTCATAGAATTCTACCATATTTCTGAAACACAATCTCCCTATCTAAAGCCATGTTCTCAGTACTTTACATATGTCACTCAATCTTCCCCTAATAATTTCTTTCATTAATCTAACTATGATACATATTAAGGCTATGTCAGATTTGATGACTTTTCCAAACAATTTTCAGTCGTAGACTTCATTTACATAATCTTAGTGAGCCAGAGGCAGTCCGCAGCATGCTCCCATGAAAGACAGTTATATAATCTGATATACCTGGAGACTTACCCCAACTAGTCCGTGACTTGCACCAACAAAATCAAACAGATTTGATTTTGTCTTTAGTCATAGGGTAAGCTCTGTGTATATGGAAACTGACAACCAATGAAGTACAATGTATATAATGTAGTGATAAGGAAAAAGGAATGTGGGTGTTTTGAATATCACAACCAAAAGTGAAACTCGGCTGACCGATGTCCTATGTTTTATGTACCACTACAGAATGGAAAAATGAAAAAACCTGCATACAGAAAAAAATAACCCTAAATACAGCTCAAGCTCTGTCATGCAGCACACTATAATGTGACAACGGCTCAAGGCTGGCATCACACAAGAACTCAGAGAGCATATCAAACTTAATGATTACAGTTGCCGGATCTTCTTGCCTTGTGGATGTTAGATTATACACTCTTAATATGTCAAGCAAAACCAAAAGGAAAAAAAAAAGAAAAAACTTGAGGAGTTTGCATCTATAATGTGACATCAGTGTGTTTACTTTGCAGTACTTCGGAGGTCAGGCTGGGTTTGTTACATCTTTACTGAACAGCAAATGAATAGCCATTAAATGGTCGATGCCACTCTGCGCTTGGCTGTAAAACTGAAAAAGAAATCCACTTTTATCTTATGTATTGTTCCTTAACACTTTGGGTGATTGTAACATTTATATCCATACATGTACATAACTGTATACAAATTGCATTATTCATGGCTTTCTTCTGTTACTCTTACTTGTTTCTTAATCTAATTTAGAACTTTGAATTTTATATATTTATTAATGTTTCGTATTAGTTTGTATCCTGTGTTATAAATGTCATGTTTGCTTTTATTTCCTTGTATTTCTCTGGCTATTTGTGAAGCGCTTTGAGCATTCAAAAGGTGATACACAAATTAAATTTATTATTTGTATCATTATTGAACAGTGTCACAAGCTCAGGGTTCATCAATAGCCTGGTTTAGTGTCTGCATGGAGTTTGCATATTCTCCTCATGTGTACATGAACTGAGTGTGTGTAAATGCAGATATTGTTTTATAGCTGGATATTAGAAGTGTGCCTTTATTTGCCCAAATCTGTTTATTAATACATGTGTTGTTAAATTACATTCTCCCACTTTAGACTGACAGGGAATGCAGGTCTTGCATGTTGCTTATTAAGTAAAAGATCTAAGATGTTACAATAACAGATGTTCAGTACTTAATTTAAATGGTATGCTTTAAGAATGGCACAATATTCATAGAAAAATTTTAATTTCTGCTATTACTGTTAACACAGTTCAAGTAGTGACTGTAACAATATTTAAAAAAAATAAGCAAAGTAAGAATTCCCTGAAAATAGAAAACACTTTTAGAGTTTTAAAATAGGCAGATGAAGTATAGTCCATATCAGGAGATATCAAAAACAAATATAAGAATATACAGTATATATGCAGTTATGCAAGAAATCTTAAAATAAAAAAAGTATTTTTTAAAATTAAATAACAATTTGCTTAAAGTTGTTGCAGGTTAGAGTAACAAATGATATCTAAGCAAACTTTTCATTTGATTCTTGCATTTTATTATTATACTGGACTACGGGAAAGCCTTGAACTGTCACATTATCATAAGAAAACGGAGTTCTGTCACAGATGGTAAAATGAATGTTGTACAGTTTGACAACTATGAAGAAAACTGTGTGTTAAACTTGCAAAACAATGTCTGTGTGGACATTTTTTGTGTGATAAAAGCTAAAAGTTAACTGCTGGAGAGCTAAAACTAAATAAAAATTTTAAAAAATACTGAAAACAAAATAAAATGAGAAAATAGCAAAAAAACTAAAAGAAAAAAAAAATCTTAAAACTAGAAAAACATTGGAAGACCAAGGGCCAGCTGGGTGTGTCTCAACTGATGAAAATAAGGACAGGTGGGATGGGAGCTGGGAGAAGGTAGCTGCAGCTATTGGAGTCACCACTGACTGCGGAGACCCACTTGGGTGAAGTGGAGAGAAATCGAGTGTCACAATAGTCTATCTAACCTGATGTCTTTCAGCATTTCTCAATGAGATTTTAAAATATTTATTTATTATAGTTAAATATACTAATTTTAACCTCTACAAGAGCACTGATTGTTCTTTTTATGGATTATTTATTGACTTAAATTCATTTATATCTGCACTGCACTTTATTATTTGTATTTGGTTTTAACAAGCATGCACTTTGGCTAATGGAACCTGGTTGTTGTCTCTCAGTCACCGCTGTGCCCATCTCTGTTACAAACTACTAGGCACACATGTGGACAATCTGGAGTCTGGTATGAGCCCCAGACTTTGATCCCTGACAGTTTAAATTTGACTGAACAAACATAAAACGAAATCAAAATCAATCCATAAACATAAGGAAGAAACAAATTATACATATGTTGCATTTACCCTTAACAATCAGTTTTGCTGGGTCATAATTAAGCATTTCAACAAGATACAGCCTGTACCATTAACATAAAAAATAAGCCTGTATCATTACAATAAAAAATAAATAATTTAAGAGTTTGAGTTTGTGTGTGTTGGAAACAAATTAATCTTTAAAGGATGCCTAATCTCAAAGCAGGTAATATTTCAACATTGAAATAAAACATGAGTAACAATTTTAGAAGAGCTTGAGTAAATGTTAAGCAATGAAAATCCATAAGACATAGAGAAATTAAAAATAAACAACAAAAGGTGAGCAAAAAAAAAATTGATAGGTGGATGGAGGTTTACAACAACTAGAAGAGGACGTTAAATCCCAAAGCTCTTGCAATATCTTTTACTAACACATGTATTTGTAAAAATACTGACCTAATATCAGGTGTCACAGCAGTTACATACCTGTGAATTTGCATCATAATAGAGTCCAGTTTGAGGATCGTAGTAATATCCAGATGTCTCATCGTACTGATATGTTGACACATCGGGAACAGCTGAAATAGGAATTTAAAAAATTTCCTCAGTTTCTATATAACTGCCTATTCAGCAAAAGGAATTCACGGTTGAAATTATAATTAAGGTTGGCAGAAGACTGCATTCTGTATAGATTTCCTCAATTTCAGAATATCCACTGTAAGTACCAGGCAGGATTATCTGGCATTAAGACAAATGACTACTGTGGGAAAGGAGGTCAGAATGGACTTGACGATGGCTGTGTAGAACTGGACCAATACTGCTTGAGGGAGACTGAATTTCCTCAGCTGACCCAAAAAGTACATTCTCTAATGGGCTGTTCTAATAATGCACGTGATATTATTGCCACACTTAAGGTTTTGTGACAGCACAATGCCCAGAAACTTAAATGACTCTGTCATCCTAACCTCCAAGCACATTACTCCGGGACATTATCCCTGTTTAAATTGCAGCTGTTACATGAATGCTTTTAAAAGGTACAGTAATCCCTCGCTATATCGTGCTTCGACTTTCGCGGCTTCACTCTATCGCGGATTTTATATGTAAGCATATTTAAATATATATCGCGGATTTTTCACTGGTTCGTGGGTTTCAGTGGACAATGGGTCTTTTAATTTCTGGTGCATGCCTCCTCAGTTGGTTTGCCCAATTGATTTCATACAAGGGGCGCTATTGGCAGATGGCTGAGAAGCTACCCAATCAGAGCATGTATTACGTATTAAATAAAACTTCTCAAATATATTGTGAGCACGGGGGCTGTTCGCACCCCTAGAGGATATGGCCGCTCCTCAGAAAAGGCTGAAAGACTACCTTCACATTGCTCCCTTCCTTGCTGGGCTTACTTGTGGTTGCTTTGTTGTGCGATATGCTTCCCGCACGGTGCTTCACATACTGAAAAAAGCAGAAACAGCACCTATTGATTTTTGATTGTTTGCTTCTCTCTCTCTTGCTCTGACATTCTCTGCTCCTGACGGAGGGGGTGTGAGCAAGGGGACTGTTCGCAACCCTAGAGGATATGGATGCTCATCTAAAAAATGCAGAAAGACTACCTTCACATTGCTCCCTTCCTTGCAGCTGCTTTGTCAAGCGACATGCTTCCCGCACGGTGCTTTGCATACTTAAAAGCTCGAACAGCACCTATTGATTTTTGATTGTTTGCTTTCTCTCTCTCTGACATTCTCTGCTCCTGACACGCACTCCTTTGAAGAGGAAGATATGTTCGCATTCTTTTAATTGTGAGACGGAACTGTCATCTCTGTCTTGTCATGGAGCACACACACACATATATACATATATATATATATATATATATATATATATATATACACACACATACATACATATACACATATATAATTATATATATACTAGCAAACTACGGAGAAGTAGTGTGTTAAAGAGGTTATGTAAACATATATATACATATACATATATATACATATCTACATATACACATATCTACATATACATATATATATACATACATATACACATCCACATATACATATATATATACACATACAAATTAACACATCTACATATATATATATATATATATATATATACACACACATATGTACATATATATACACATATATATATACATATGCACATATATATATACATATATATATACATATGCACATATATATATATACTAGCAAAATACCTGCGCTTCGCAGCGGAGAAGTAGTGTGTTAAAGAGGTTATGAAAAAGAAAAGGAAACATTTTAAAAATAACGTAACATGATTGTCATTGTAATTGTGTTGTCATTGTTATGAGTATTGCTGTCTTTTATATATATATATATATAATATACACACACACATAAACATATATATACATATACATATATACATATCTACATATACACATATCTACACATATATATATATATACATATACACATCCACATATATATACATATATATATACTAGGGGTGGGCGGTATGACCAAAATTCTATATCACGGTATTTTTCTAAATTATCCCGGTTTCACGGTATTCAACGGTATTTTTTTCCCCATGCATGAGTGGATGTCAACCACATTTTCCACTGCAATTACTGGCTAAGAATAATCTATTCCACTGTCAAGAGTATTGTACATTGTACAAAAAAAAACATTTTAATGTGCACACAAGTGTTAATACAGTTTTGCATTGCCCCATAAAGTGATAGTTTTCAAGCGGGTGGCACTAATGGAGAAGGTATCACATTGCATGACAGATGCAGTCAAAATATAGAACCTTTTTATTGAACAAATTTTGCAAAAAACAAACTATAATTTTGACAACATATTTTCAACCATACAAAGAGGCATTTAGACTTAGTAAAATATCCAGAAGTGCTTGTCAAAAATTGTATTGCACCGAATATGTCTTAGAAAAGGAATAAATAGTAAATATTTTTTGTAAACCAACTACACTTTCTGTTAATGTTAACAATCTCTGTCCACTGACACATTAAAGTGACTTTTTAAACAACTTTATCATCATTAAACTGCATAATATTTAAACTAATAAATAATAACAATAAAATAAATAATAGTATTATTACTGATAGTTGCACTATTACTTCAAGACTTCAAGCCCAGGTGCATTACACAGTATTCACCAAATTAAAATAAAATACAACAAGTGCAACTTGGTGATGACATCTTTACCAGCTGAACCATCATTTAGGCAAACTGCATTAATATGGACCTTGCTTCAAGCTAAGCTATACTGGGAAGAAAAAAACAAACTATATGTCGAGAACAAAGTCAACATTTCCACTTTATTCTCGCCGTTTATGTCGAGATTAAAGTCGACATTTCCACTTTTATTCTCGCCGTTTATGTTGAGATTAAAGTCGACATTTCCACTTTATTCTCATAGTTTACTTCATAATTAAAGTAGAATGTCGTAAACTAAACTTCTTCCTAAAATCAATGTTTAATAAATTACTTAATTTACCCCGTCATAAATTAATGCAGCACATTAAATGCTTTGTGTTACGTTCCCCGACCCAGTGGTTAATCACTACGCTTCTTAAACTGACTTCCTCCGCACTAAGAGAAGACAGCAATCACCATACAGAATCCATTCGCTTCATGATATTCCTGCTTTCTGAAAATTTAGAATGCTAAGATAAATACTTGATATCATTTTCATGATGAAATGCATTAAAGCAGGTATTACACATGCACGGTAGTGAGGCGGTAGTGCTGCTCCCTTGCAGTAAGGGGTCCCCAGGTGTATGTTCAGTGTAGAGAACTTTATGGCAGCTGTGACGAGGCTCCAAAAAACTGGATGTATGAATAGCTATCGCACAGGTTTAACTTAAATATTGTGTAAATGTTGGGTTTGTGATCTGCTGGTCGGAGACACGAACACAGAATTCAATGCATGTTCTTCTGAGCGGGCTATCTTTATTGCATGCATGCTGTCTCTATCTGACGTAGGCTACCAAAACCCCAGTTCCTATCCTTCCTTTTTCTTTCACCACATAACCACATAACCAATCACCACACAATAAACGTCTTTCTGAAATTAAAACTAGTTATAAACTTAGCCCACGGAGTGTTCAGAACTTTAAAAATATCTTCGTTATACATGCTTAATTATGCCATCCATTCAGAGTTGCGCCCATCTCTGAACGAATCACTTAACACAAAGCATTTAATGTGCTATATAACTTATGACAGGGTTTGAGAAAATCTAGTAAATTAAATATTCATTTTATGATGAAGTTTAGTTTACGATGTTCTACTTTAATGACAAACGAGCTGTAAATACCCGGCGTTGCCCGGGGCAGAAGTAACGTAATCGGTCAAACACTTACATATATACCAAAGTAAACCTAATCGGTCAAACAGTTACATATATAAAAAAACCGAACCTAATCGGACAAACAGCTTCATATATACAGAAGCGAACCTAATCGGACAAACAGCTAATCTATATACATAAGCAAACCTAATTGGTCAAACAGTTACATAAATACAAAAGCAAACCTAATCGATCAAACAGCTTCATATATACAGAAGCGAACCTAATTGGTCAAACAGTTATGCATGTGCAGAATGATTTTACAAACATTATGCGTGTTAACAATCATTAAAAAGAAAAGATTGAGGAACTGTTCTTCTATATGTGATGAAGCCACTAATTAGACAGATTTTTTTCAGGACCCAGCTGTTTCATAACTAAACTACTGCCACCCCAAAGTAATGCCTAATAGTGGTTTTTGGGGTAGCTGTGGAATAAAAAGGGTGTTTTTTTAGTCAGTAAGAATCTGACACTACCCTTCAGTACGGGCTGAAGGGTGCCTATGTAAGGTTTTACATCCTTCCCGTATGGAAAAAAAAAACATACTAAACTATTTTTTCATCATTACAAATAAACTCAGTCAAATCGAAGTACGCATTCTCAATTTATTTTTATCTAATTTTTACTTTTTCACAAAGCCATCCCATGCCAATTTGTATGAATAAACTTTTGCTAGAGAGTTAGCAAAAGTTTATTCATGCACATATTTTAATACGGATAATCTATCTCTAATCAAGGTTCTCATTTTCATTCTAATTTAAAATAATAATAGATACTCATTTTTTTCTTCTGTTTTAGAAAAACCAATCTATGCCACCTACGTCTTCATCAAGTCAGCTTCATCCAGCTTCATCACATATAGAAGAAGAGTTCCTCAATCTTTTCTTTTAATGATTGTTAACACGCATAATCTTTGTTAAATTATTCTGCACATGCATAACTGTTTGACCAATTAGGTTCGCTTCTGTATATATGAAGCTGTTTCATCGATTAGGTTTGCTTTTGTATTTATGTAACTGTTTGACCAATTAGGTTTGCTTATGTATATAGATTAGCTGTTTGTCCGATTAGGTTCGCTTCTGTATATATG
>NC_041404.2:97495847-97608347 GCF_900747795.2 Erpetoichthys calabaricus
AAAAAAAAAACAGAAAATACAAAAACATAACTTCCAGTTAAACTCAAAATCCTCTTTTAACTTAAAAAGGCTTAAATGGCTAAGACCCTCCTTACTAATCTGAATTTATCATTATTTACAAACCATACTGCACCTTGATATCTCAAGATGACAGACTACTGAAGATTCCAAGGATTAATAAAATAACTTTGGGAGGTCGACCTTTTAATTACAGGGCCCTGAACCTCTGGAATGACCTGCCTGCTAATATACTGTAAGAGATGCCCTGTCTCATTTATTACATCCAGGATGAAGACTCACTACTTTTACCTAGCACACCCTAATTAAAGCTGTCAATTAGTGGTACATACTGCATTTCTGTTTTTTAGTCATTTGTACAGAAATGTAAGAATTTCTATATCTTTAAACTGTTACTAACCTTCCTCAATTTCATTTCTCTTTTATGTATCTGGATATAGTAATTGCTGCCACTGCACTACTGCCAGGCAGCCCTCCTGCATTTCATGAAGTCATCTTGGACAAAGGAGCATTGCAATAATCAGACTGGAAAGATTCTGTCATCAAAATTGATGGCCAGCACAGGCTCCACTATAGAAAACCCAGGAGGGTGTAGGAGACAAGTTGGCTGAGGACTGGGACTTTGTTTTTGACTTTCTCTTTTACTACTCTAATATCCTCTGTTTTTGACTGGCCATAGTTCATCAATAATTTAATAGATATGGTTGATATCCATTTATGTTTAATAAGTTTCTGCCTTGTTCTCCGTGTGTTTTAACAAATCTGTATTTATATGTTGACCAGTTCTGTATTTAGTAATTAGTATAATCTATACTTGTATTCTAAATGTTAATTGTTCACAGCTCTCTGCACCTGCACTCATTGAAGAGCACTATACAAGAAATAGGCTGCATTGTATTAGAGCTCTGCAGCAAATATCTTGTAGAAATCAAATGTCCCCTGTTGCATCACTCACAAAACAGTTACAAATTGCCACTAGGAGCAACATTAGCACAAGGTCTTCATGAAATGAGTTTCAGTGGCTGAGCAATTGAACAAAAACCAAACATCAGTATTCTCAGTACCAAGTGCTGGCTAGAGTAGTGTAAAGCATGTCGCAATTGGACTCTTTAGTGGTGGAAGCATGTACTCTGGAGTAATGAATCACACTTCACTATCTGGAAGTCTGATGGATGAATCTGGGTTTGGCAGGTGTCAGGAGAACACTACCTTCTGGACTACATAGGACATACTAAAACGTTTTGTGGAAGAAGAATAATGGTCTGGGGCTGTTCCAGTGAAAGTTACTATTAATGCCACAGCATTCAAAAATATTAGACAATTGTACACATACAACTTTGTAGCAACAGTTTCGTAAAAGTCCTTTTCTGCAACATGACTGTTCCCCTATAGACAAAGCCAGGTCTTAAAAGAAATGGTTTGACAAGTGTGGTGTGGAGGAACTTGTTGGGCCTGCACAGAGCCCTGGCCTCAACCCTATTGAACATCACTGGGTTGAATTGAAACGTGTACTGCGAGCTAGGTCTTCACTTGACCTCACAAATGCTCTTTTGGCTGAAAAGACCATGATTTTCGAATGAATTTTTTCAACAAGCTCATAGAGGAGTGACTGTTAGGTGTCCACAAACCTTTAGTCATAAAGTGTACAGTACCTTTACATGATTTCAAAATAGTAGTTACGTTCACAAAGGGAAGCTAGAACTTAATATTATTTTCTTACTCTTTTCTGAGTGTGACTCATTTTTTGTGCGTAATGAGCATAACAAACTCAAGTTCCATATACCAAGCAAAATTAGAGTGGAAGGAATCAAGTGTGGTATAAAGTATTATACATATTTTTCTATATATGTAAGAGAACAAGTAATATGATAAAAATAATTCTTTTTACTAAACCATGAAGCAAACCGGGTAAACAAAGGTAAATAAGAAAAAAAGTAAACTAGGAATACTGTGTGGATTTTTATCACAAAAACTGACATTTCAACACTTTATTCTAGTATAAATCACATCATAAAACATTACAATATAGCACCCTTATACTCCTGAAGTAATTAAAAAGATTGACATCTACTGTACTATCAGTTTGAAAATGTAAAAACCACTTAGTTATGGTATTTGTACTTACGGTATTTCTGATATTCTTCTATGCTGCAGCTCTTGATTGTATTTTCTGGCTGTGGTTTGCCAATGATCTCAGTCTTGCAATTTTGTTGTGTTTGTGCATACTGTACAGGCTAATTGAATATGGAAAAAAATATGTTAAAAATGTGCAGAAAATAATTTTTTGCCTTTAAGTGAAAGTTAAATACAACAAGGCATGTACATTCCATGACATACTATTTTGAACAACAGAAATATTAGAAAAAATGCACTCTGCCTGAGCTGAATGTACAGTTGTTGATGAAGAAATCTGGGAGACTGACGAAGAAACTGGAAACACCGCTTCAGTACCAGGGGCTGCTGGCTCAGAGAATGCATCTGGAGAAGAATTTGAGGAAGGTGGTGTTGAACCAAAACAGAACACAAGTAATCCTCTCCTTACAGAGTTAGATTGACAATCTATTATTGCAACTTCAGAACTACGTTATTAAATACGGTATCATTAATCATGTGACATACAATGGTAGATAAGCTATTTTGCAATGCCTGTTGCAATATAAAGGCAAAGAAAAAGAAAAAAAAGTAAGCAACATGAATTAAAGTTACTCAGTTCATCAAATCCAAAATAATTTAAATCAGACACTTCAAGAGCAAATGAGGCAGAATGCATTTAACATGACATAGTTTCATATTAACAAATCTTACATGATAGTTTGACAAAATGTTAGTCAGTAAGATATACAGTATTGTGCATATGCAAGAAAAAATTACTGATAAAAACTTTGGCAACAAACCCTATGGAAAACGCAATGTGGACTACCCAATTTCTTATTTAAAAAAATAAAAACTTTCTTAGAAATTGCTAAAGGATTGTGGATGGTCCTAAAATGAAACTTTCTAAACGAGTTTAACACTAAAATCCCTGGAGCCTACGAAAAAAGTTGCAGTGCTGGGCCATCTTAAATTCCTTTGCTGCCTGCTATCCCATCCCCCACCAACGCAGCTGAAGTACTCCCAGCTCAAGTCTGTTTATCTGGGTGTGAGGTGCCTGGAATTGTAGATGGTAAATAATATACCATCATTTGGAATACATACATCAGGGATTCTAGCGATAAGATAGCATGTCAATTTAGTGAAACATGGGAGGTTGGCAAAGTGCCCTTGGACTGGCAGCCTAGTGTGGTGATCACTATATTTAATAAAGTTGACCAGAGTGTGTGTTCCAGCTACAAATGGATCATAGTCTTCAGCCTCTCAATTAAGGCCTATCAGATCATTTTGGGAAGCATGCACTGATACAGGGTAAATAATATCTCATTATTTGGAATGCATACATTTTACGTGTGTAGGATGACAGGAAATGCAAGGCAAGAAATGTTTAACACACAACTAAAACAGAAACTTTTTTTCTTTTATTCAAGAATATAACCAAGAATATAACCAAAGAAAAGGAAATCATTCAATTTACATGTTGCTGTCAATGAGTAAAAAGCCAAGCCCAGATATCAATCAAAAGAAAGCTGACATGTCTGCTTGGCTGGTGTAGAGGTGAGTACTGCTGCTTTATAATCAAGAGCTTGTGGGTCTGAGCCCTGGTTCTCCCCGGTTTATGTAGTGAGCTGTTATTATATTAATATTATAAAATAAAAACATACATTTGATTTGAGTCTGTAGCTCCCAGGGTAAATTTTTGCTACCTGTAAAAGTTAGTGTTTTTTTGTTTTTTTTTAATTTAGTTTTATTCTTTCATTCACGTGATACAATGCACTTGCCTCTTCCTCTCTGAGTTGATGGTGTTTATCTCCATTCTCTTCACAAGAGCAGCAATGACCACAGTTGATGCTGTGGTCGATGATTGGTCAGAACTATTTGTTATACCAGCAATCAAAGATATGATGCCCTGTGACCGCTACCAGAGTACCATGCAGCATATGCACTTTGACAACAAAGACACCCATGCAGAATATGAGAAAAAGAACAGATTTGCTGCAATCTCGGACATCTGGAACCATTTTGTCGAGCACTGTGTTTTGAGTTACAAACCTGGGCAACATACTACTGTTGATGAGCAACTGTTTCCAACCAAGGTCCGTTGTCCTTTCTTCCAATACATCTCAACCAAGCCTGACAAATTTGGCATAAAGTTTTGGATTGTGGCAGATTTGGAAACAAAGTACATGTGCAATGCCTCTCCTTATATAGGAAAAAATCCCAGTCATCTCACGGGAGAAAGACTTTCAGAGACTGTGGTCATAAAGCTTATGGAGCCGTTTCTGGACAAAGGCAGAATTGTAACAACAGACAACTTCTTCCCGTCGCTTTCGCTGGCTAATAGACCACTGCACTGCAACACAACTCTGCTTGGCACCACAAATAAAGTGGGACTTCCTCCTACAGCTAAAGTTACTTTAGTACATGAGCAATTCTCCACGCTAGTGTTTAGGTCTGGCAATGCCATGCTGAGGGTGTATGCACCCAAAAAGAAGAAGTCTGCCTGCATTCTCAGTACCATACATCATAATGTGGAGGTTGGCAAGATCTGAAAAAAAAAAGTTAAAATGACAACTCATGTTCAAATGACATAGCATTTTCAAATAATGGTGCCTTCATGCATAGATGTGTGTGTATGCACAAGAGAGGCAGAGACAGATCTGATGTCATTCAAATGGGTACTGGAATATAAAATAAACGTTTTCACAAACGTATAGCAAAACAGGTGTGCTTTTATTCAAGAATAAGTCTGAATTTCAAAACATTCAAATGACAATAAGATACCAAGAAGACATGATTCACCGGCATTTGTGCTTCTGCTTATGTCCCTTCAGTGATATCTTTTACAGTTAGCAAAAATGTACACCAGCTGTTACAGACTCAAATCAAATGTATGTTTTTAATATATAATACTAATAATAGCAGCAGCTCACTACTCAAAACGGGAAGAAGTGGGTTCAGATCGCTAACCTCTTGATTATGAGGCCGCAGTTCTTACCTCTGCACCAGCCAAAGCAGACGTGTCGGTTCTCTGTTGATTGATAGTTGGGCTTCAGTTTTTACACATATATTCTTGAATAAAAGCACACTTGTTTTGTTATACCTTGTATGAAAGTGTTTATTTGATATTTGGACTTCAGTCTTTATACATTATACACTTGACTTCAGCACTTTGTCAATTATTACTATAACATGAAAAAAGTTTGTTTTAGTTATGTATTCAAAATTTCTTGCTTTGTGTTTCCTGTCATTCTACATTTACATGGATCACAAATGAAATGCATGTATTCCAAATAATGATATATTATTTACCTTATAGAATTCAAGGCACCTCACACCCAGATAAACAGACTTGAGCTGGGAGAACTTCAACTGTGTCAGTGGGGGATGGGATAGCAGGCTGCTTGCTGCCACTGCTGATTGACACATTTGGAAAAAAAAAAAAAAAAAAAAACATGCTGATGAGGAGGTGCGAAGGAATTTAAGGTGGCCCAGCATTACGACCTTTTTCGTAGGCTTCAGGGATTCTAGTGTTAATTCAGACTGATTTGATATTGTGATATAGCAGTAGCTATGTTTCCATCCAAGATTTTTACGTGACTATCATCATATAAAAGGTTTTGTTATAATAGGAACAGCGATTGCTAGTAAAGAATTACGTAATTAAGTCAAAAATAAATATATGTTATGATTTAATACGGCTGCTGTTTGATTAAAAAATGTAATTACAATTAATGTCATGATTACACTTTTTATTCGAAATTACTTGCATATGAATCAAAATTGTATTATATTTTTCTACAAAGCACAAATAACATTGATTTCTAATACAAAAAAGTATTAATAACCACTTGCCTACGCATATTAAATTAATCCTGAAGGTTTTTGTGTAACAGAAAAAAACAGTGAAACACTAACCATCAACAGCTCAAAGTAAGTTTCAAGTATCTCGGGGTCTTGTTCATGAGTGAGGGAAGAAGGGCAGAAGAAGGGCACAGGAGACAGATAAGCAGATCGAAGCAACATTTGCAGTCATGCGGATTTTTTTACCAGTCAGTCATATAGAAGAGGCAAAGGTCTTGATTAACCAATCGATTCATGTCCTCACCTATTGTTACATTGGCTGGGCAGTGACCAAAAGAGCTCAGCTGCAGACGCAATCTGCAGAAATTAGCTTCTTACACAGGGTGTCTAGATGCAGCCTTGGAGAGAGAGAGACTGAGGAGCTCAAAGCAGAGTCGGTACTTCTTTGCATCAAAAGGAGCTAGTTGGTGCAGGTTTCTGATTAGGATACCTCCTGGATGCCTCTCAGAGTCTAAGTATACTAATGATGTTACAAGAACAGATACTTTGGTACCAAGTCAATACTAAAATACTAGACTAGCTTGTTTATAATATCAGAGAAAAAACAGGAGTAAAAACTACATATAAAAATGCCATAGTAAGTAATGGTGATACAGCATCAAATCAACATATGACTTCTGCTGTTTCTCATTTCAACATGAGTGCAAATGTTTCATGTTTGAGTCAAGGGAATTTCAGCATGTGATTACAGGTATTATACCTATGAAATCCCCTTAGCGTTATGTCTTTTCGTCACTCACCTACATGCAACACAGTGAACCGTCAGGTGACTGAATTCACACAGGCATATCATTGCAGTTCAGTCGTACAGTGCCGTATGTATTACTTTCACTATACTTATAAATGTCTAATGACCAATTCACACTGTCTATGTCTTAATTTAAATCATGGTTCACTTTCAGTTTGTTCTACCACTAGCTTTATAGCTTCTTCTTTACATGCCATTGTGTTTTGGTTGATGGCTAGGCCCCACTCAGAAATATTGATGAGTTACCTTAGAGTGGCAAAATGCATAGAAAAAATTATTTTGCAGCATATTATTTTATCCATAGATGGCAGCAGAATATTGTCCTGAAAGTTATTTCGGCTTAACATTGGAAAGGAAATCATACATTACTGTGAGTCTGACTAAACTGTAATTACATAGAATTCTGATCCCAAGCCATTTTGATCTCTTATGTAGTTAGTTCAGAAATAGATTTATGAGTAGGCCTATTTTGATAGCACAACAATGTGACTGATCAAATGTGAGTTGTAATTGTTTAACTTGTTTGACGAGATACAATAATTGTGAGGTAAAGAATACATTGTACTGTACCATCCTAATAAAGGACTGGAGGCTTCACACTCATTCTCTGATTGTAATCTACTGATGTCCGTCCAAAAATCCATTCATTTTCTAACTGTTGTATACAGTTTACAAAAACCTTGCGTGAACCCATAATTACACATAAAAGACTGTGGGATGTGGAAGGAAAATACACACTGGCAGTGCTAAAACAGAGTTGCAAGTATAAATCAAGGCAAGTTTAAAATAAAGTGGTTGTTTAGCTTGTCTACACTGATAAAATGAGCTGCTCCATTTGATAAACCCAAATAAAATTCATTGAGTGTTTTAAATGTTCTGAAGCACAAGGCCCATTTCCCTATTAATAGGACGTGTAGTGTGTACAGAAACGCGTAACTTTCGAGACACACGGTTAGCAGAATGTACAAAACAGCGTACTGCATTGCTATTATTATTGTGCTAATAGCAGAGAAAAATATATGAATAGATTAATAGTTTAATGGATGTAAGATACAGAGGACAACACTTAATAATATTGGTGATGTTGTTTTTTCCTTCCACAGTTCACAGTTAGGTGGATTGGCGTTGCTTAAGTGGTCCTAGCATGTGGGGGGCTGTAAGTGTGTATTTCCCCAGAGAAAGATAGGCACCCCGTCCAGGGATTGTTTCTGTCTTGAGCCCAATATTACCAAATGAAATGAAGATGATCAGAGAAAACATGAAATATTTTGGATTCTTAAAGTCTGCAATGAAATAAAAGTCTAAGTAAATTTAAGAATCACTGCTTTTTTTTTATTTGCATTCTCCATACCGTCCCAACTTTTTCTGATTTAGAGTTGTAGTAGTCAACTATAACTGTAAGAAGATTGATGAATGCATTATATTCATGTACTAACCTGTAGCAGAAGTTAAATGTGCCCCCAATGATGAAGCAACAGGTGCAGTTGCCTGGGGATGGGAAACCTGGAGGACACTCTGTCCAGACGTTTGCACGTACTCCTGTGGAGCTCCACTGACAGCTGGACTATGCTGGTATAATGTATACTTTTCTTGAGAAGAAACAGTCTGCAAATAGTATATTATCAAATGATTACACTGTCAATACAAAATTTAAGGTCTCAGGTTATTACAGTTTATGCTTCATTACAAACTGCCTACATTATTTTTACTTAAAATGTATGTACATTGCAAAAGCAAATTATATTCTGCTTCAGATTAGTGCCACAATACCTTACAGTAAAATGAAGTGTTTCTTTACAGGGGTCTCATTTATAAAACTTTGCATGGATTCGAGCATGAATGTATACTGTTTGAACATCAAAAATGGACAAATGAGCATGTCAGAAAAAAAAAGATGTATAAAACCTGGCATATACACATTTCTATGCAATTTACCCTCTATAAATCACAATCATCTTGTAAATGTGCCTATGTGAACATGTCTTGAACTCTGGCCTACTTTCCACCCTGAAACAATCATACATGGACTATGTAATCAACCTCATACATATGCAGTCATGATGCTGCAAATGTTTATTGGCTGGTAAAGCAGTTTCCAAGCTAACACATCAAGAGACTGCCACCTATGCTGCGCTCTAAAATTGGGCAAACAACAACACGTATAGCATTAAAATACCTCTCATCTGGAGGTCAGAAAAAGGTGCAAGGTGCCAGTGTGTAGCCATTATCACATGACATATGTAATAACATGATTGCTGAGAAAATGAAGAACAAAACAGAATAAAAACCAAATTTTTAAAAACTGTACATAAAAGCACACTTGTTTCGTTATACCACTTCTTTATTTAAAAAATAACAGTGTCAGATTGGGGGGAGTGTCAACGTGACTGAGAGAATAAAATTGAATAAAAACTTTTACAAGTATCAAAACTTTACACAGTCTGTTAAGACTCTAACTTATGTGCGATTTTTTTATTTGGTTTTTATTCAGTTTCATTCTTGAATAAAAGCACACTTTTTTCGTTAATTTCACAGTTCAAATCAAATGTACGTTTTAATTAAATAATAGTAAAAATAAAAGCAGCCCACCACTCAAAGCACTAAATGCAGAAAGGACCTGGAATCAAACTGGCAATGTCTCAATTACAAAGCAGCAGTTGTTACCCCTGCACCAGCGAAACAAATATGTGCGAGACCCCTGCGTTTCTACTGTGAAAGACGCACACACACACATTCTTGCAAATGTCTTTACTTCGTATCGATTGATATTTGGGTTTCAGTTTTCACATATTGACTGCAACATGTAAATTGAACAATTTCTTTTTTTTCAGTTTTATTCTTAAATACAAGCACACTTGTTTTGTTATACCTTTTGTGGAAGTGTTTATTTGATATTTGGACTTTAGTCTTCACACATTACATACTTCACATCAACATTTTGCTAACTATAACGTATGAAAAAAAATCTGTTTTAGCTATGTGTTCAACAAGAAATGTCATCCAACATTTACAAAGATTGTTGCAGACATGGAACACTCATGAAATGTATGTATTTCAGATTAGCAATATATTATTTTCCCATACAATTCCGGACACCTCACTCCCAGATAAACAGATTTCAGCTGAAGAATTCTCTGTCTGACTTCAGCTGCCTCGGTAGGGGATGGGATAGCAGGCAGCCTGCCTGTGGCAGAATAACACATTTGCAAAACAATGGCACTATCTTTGCATAATTAATGCAGTGATTAGGAGTTGCAAGTAAAATTAAGGTGGCTAGGCATTATTAATATTTTCACAGGCTTCAGGGATTCTAGTGTGGGCTGAAAAGTATTTCCTTGACATCTGAGGCAAAGTGAGGAACCAGTACTGACCAGTACTTATGTGGTTTGTCTGAAAGAGAAACCGTGGTCTTTCTCAGGTATGTTTCCAGCTATACGGCAGCAGCTACTGGAAAACAGTGCATTGAGGCTGCTGCATGATCATCTAGAATCTCATTAAATACATGCTTCAAATTAATACTTGGCTGGCCCTCCCAGGGACTTTTAGTGGTGCAGCATTATTTTATCCATCTGCCTCTAGCCCACACAATTCCCGCACCTCAGGCAACGCCATCTCTTCGGCCTCCTTGGCTGTATTAATATTTGAAAAGAACTGATCCCTATATGTACAACATGAAACATTTTTTTCTGATGATATGCATGCCAGTTCTATGTATATTCATTTGGCAATTTTTGATACTTAGACATTTTATGTAAGTAACAGATGAGCCTGACTCAAACTGCTATATATTTATTTTAAGAAATTTTGGCAATTAAGGATTTTTTAATTACCACTCTAGAAAAACTAAGTAATAATAAATTCTTCAAATTGTTTTACATAGTTATGTTCAGGATATAAATTTGTGACAATCTACTACGTCCAATATAGTATGTGACTGAGAAAAAGCAAAAGTGGCATGTCCACATGTGCTGCTTTTAACTGAAGTGCATCACATAGCCTATTAAAAGGGGACACCTTGGATCGAGTAGAGTGGTGATGCTGAATGTCCTCTAAGTAGGAGTAGACTAAAACAGAATGCTTAAAATGCCCAACTATTTCATGCCCGACTGTGACAGCATCTGCAACACTTTGCTATGTAAAAACGCCCTCTGCTACTGTTGGCTGGAGTGTATGAGCAACACAGGAAAAGCTTGGGTCCAACGTTATCAATGTCTTTCACCATATTTTTGGCACTGTAATGGATCACAACATGCACGTAACTGTTCAGAATGGCCCAAGTGCTAAGCATTTCCTGAAAGGCATCTCCTATTGTGTGGCCTGTATGGGAGCCTCGGAACTGCCTTGCATGCAGCATGACATGCTGGAAAGTGAAATTGTCATCTATCCATTGTGCAGTTAAGGTGATGATAGACATTAGACAATCAGTGCTGCTCCGAATGTCAGTGGCGAAGCTGACAGCTGCTGTGTTGTGCAGCCTACGTGCGCACGACTTGGAATGTTGTACTTGGGATCTAACACATTCAGGAGGTGCCAAAATCTCATGTTACCAACAACTGACAGCATTTGATCGTCACGAGCAATATACTGGGCAAGAGTTATTTTCACTGCCTGCGGGTTATTGTTTGACACGTTTTCTCACCTTGCTTTGAGTCTGCCGCAGCACTGGCTGATGCTGTGTGACGCTAGAGGCAATTTCACCATGGTCACTCTTCAGTTTACTTTCACAGTTTACAATCCCTAGGGTTTGGTTTTCTTAGTTAATTATAATTCCACATTGCAAACATTTTGTGTTGTCTGTTTTTTTTTGTTTTTTTTTTTAATTCCTTAAGGTTCACACAATCACACATCTATGTTAATAGAATTGGTTACAGGCATCAACGCATTTTTATATGCATGAGTACAAATACATGAGCACTGTATCGGACCAAAATCACAATACTGGTTTTGTTGCATCCCTAGTTTTGAAGTTTAAGGTTATATAGTAACAACGACTCAGTGATATGAATTATTACGCACATTAGTCGTAACTCAGCTGGTTTGGCTACATTTGCTTATTTGATCAAGGATGTCACCATTTCCCAGTTTCTCTGAACATTGCATACTAATGGGTCAGAGATTCCGTAAATATATGCATGCTCTCTCATCAACTTTTCTTTTATAAATCTTGATTTTTGCATGGAAAGTTGTGCATGCACACTTTGGGCCTCTTTTTGTGTGTTTCGCAAGTTTTATATATCTGACTCCAGGTCTGCTAGTGAAGAGTTACGAAAAATGCAGTGAAAACACAATACAATGACACAGTGCATTAGACACCTAAGGTGACACAAAGCAACAGCAATAAAAATACTATTAAATATCAATACAAAGGTAAAGGTCAAATTAAAAATAAAAATAGACATACAACATACAAGTATCAGGTATAAAAAGTAATAACCAGACAAACCAATGGGTTACAGAATGGTCAGTTACATTAAATCAGTTGTGGTGCTGATTACATAATGGAGGTGAAGGTAAAAAATTAATGGTCCTGGTGTAAACAATTCAGCAAGCCTGCCAGTACGACATCAGGTTCTACAGTATTGTTTGCTGAATGGTGGTGGTGGGGGCAAAAAGTTTATTGCTAAGGTGAAAAATATCACAAATTTTTTTTATTTTTTTATTTAAAAAAAAAAAAAACAAGCCAACATTCAAAAGCAATATGTGAAAAACTTAAGTAAATAATTTCAGTAACTAATAGAAACACCTTTAGCAGAAATATCATTAAGGAACTTATTTCTTCTCACATTTAGACTAGGTTTTGAACTGTTTTCCCACCAGTCACCAATTTTATCAAGGTGAAAGGTAAGTAGTCTCAAAGTGGCCATAGGTAGCACCTACCAAATAACTTGCTGAAACAAGCAGGAAGTGTGGTGTAGTGGTTAAGGCTGGAAAAAGAAATGTTGAAAGTAGCTTTGGATAAAGGCATCTGCCAAATAACCAAATACGTAAATGTAAATTTAAACACTGTATAGCTGACAAAATCAAAAACAAACTACAACAAAAATAAGAGGAAACAACATTGGGATAAAAAAGAAGGAAAAGATAAATGAAAAAGGGAACAACTTGCTGAAAGCTATTACGTAAACTGTTTTAAAAGTGCATTGAAAAAACATCACAAAGATGCAACTGCAACATTTAGCTACCTGTGAAACCTCACACAGGCATTTCCGGAACCAACTAGATCACCTACATACATTCTTCCGTATGGTCTACATTCACTTGTATTGGCATCCTGGTATTTTATCATCCAGCAATGTTCTTTTATGTTTGCAATACATATATTAGTAATACTTGATTCAGAAGTAAAAGGAATCGCATATTCAGTTTAAATCAGAAATTCATAAACTATGGGGCAAGGAAGCATATCAGGAAAATGAATAGGGTCATGCTTTAAAAATACTCAAGGTGATATTAAAATGCCTTCCATAATAAGACTTCTTTTTACATCAAAGGCTGGCTGTGCTTAGTTAAAACTAGCAAGACAAAACTGGTGCAAAATTATATGTACCTCTGACCATTATTAACAGCAACAGAATGCCCCTATTTATAACTGCTATTGCATGTCATCTTATGACATGCATCTTTACAAAGTTGGAACATTAGAACAATCTAGACGAGAACAGGCCATTCAGCCCAACAAAGCTAGCCAGTCTGATCCACTTATTTCTTCCAAAAAAAAAAAACCAAGTCAAGTTTTGAAAGTCCCTAAAGTCTTACTGTCTACCACAGGCATGTCAAACACGCTGCCTGCAACAGAAATCTGTGCGGCCCGCATGACAGATCCTAGTTAGCACTGAACTTGTACAAAATGATTACTATCGTTTGTGATTGAATCATTCTGCATCTTCGGTGTTACTTATTGACTTTTCTTACTTCTGCCTTCTGACAAAAGCGCGTTTTCCCATGGCATTACGGTACCGGAAACGTCATCTGCTAGTAGAGCCACGAGCCTTGACCAAAGTTAATGGGCCGCAGTGTCACAACTGAAGTGCTAGGCTGCAGCAGGGGTGGCCTTAGGCATGTGCAAACTGTGCACCTGCACAGTGCCGCCAAATCCCAGGGGCCGCCACGCCAATATATATTGAATATAAAACAGAAAGAGAAAATAACGACACAGCTGACGGCAATGTGGCCGAAAAACATTCTGTTTCTTGTTAATTAGTACGCTGTATTTACAAATGTCGCTAGAGTCGGAGCAGTAAGCTATATGTAGTATTATAATGTTTTGCCGTAATGAGAATATCATGGGCCGCCACTTGGTTTTCAAGTTACGGACATGCGTATATAGAAGCGTGTCATGAGCACGAGGCAGCTATGCAGTGTCCGCAACGGATATGGCCATCCGCCGTGCATAAGATACCGTATTGACATTGCCAGGCGAAGGGGCCACCGATTCTTTCTCTGCCCAGGGCTGCCACGAGCCTAGAGCTGCCCCTGCTAAGGCTACACTACTGGCTGGGCTGCTGAGACTGGCCACTGGGCAGAACTGACCATCACGAGTAGTAATAGCCCGCATATTTTCACGTTTTTTTGCTCTAGTTTCATGTAATTTTGTGCTAGTATTGTAACGACTTGTTAGTGCAGACTACAGCTGAAGATCTGAAGTGGACGCGAGAAGTTGGTGAGTTGTTTATTAACATATTTTTGTGATTTTGAGTTTGTAAAATTATTGTAGGTCAGGTGGCTTTTTGCATATCGGCTTATTTTACAATATAAACTTTGAAGTAAACTTAGTAAAGTAAAATTTGATTTTTGGAGGATTGGTTTTCCAACTTGAATTACTGAGCAATGAATTCAGTGAGCATTTTCGTGATTTCAGTTCACACAAACAGTTCATTGCGCTGTTCTCTTACAACGTTGAGAATGCGCCTGAGAATATCCAAATGGAATTGACTGAAGTGCACTCAGATTCTATTCTGAAGGCAAAATACAACGAAGTTGCTATGCCAGGCTTGTATGCTTACCTGCCACCCTCGTATGTGCTGATCCGTAAGTTGGCATCGAGAGTACTGTCAATGTTCGGAAGCACTTACCTTTGTGAGCAATTGTTTTTGTTAATGAAAGCTACCAAAACCCCACATTGCTCAAGACTTACCGTCGAGCACCTTTCATCCCTCATAAAAGTTGCAGCTGCACAAGATTTCAAGCCTGATATTGACGAACTGGTTACTAACAAGAGATGCCAAGTGTCGGGACAAAAGAAGTAAATCTCACACTGTAAGGCTCCTATATAAGCAATGAATATAATGTAATGAATATCAATCATCAAGACACTATATAAAAGCGGTCGGGATTGTCCTTCCGTCCCGTGAGTGCAAAGCGTAGCGGTATTCTGCTTATCACAGACTTACTACTTGCGGCTTGCAGTACGAAGCGACACTATGTGAGCAGAGTTCTGGTGCTCCCATCATTCCCTTGCTTTTGTGTGCGATGTGCTGGAAAAATAGACAAAATTACGTCTCTGGAAATAATTAATGTTGATGGAGTACAAATGCCTCACCGCGTAGTAAATATCAGGGGAAATGGTGCTTGCTTATTCTCATCTATAGCTTATTTAGTGCATGAAACTCCGTCTTTAGCGGTACAGATTCGGGCTGACATTGTACGACATGTTTTAAGTAATTGGTCAAGGTTTCAGCCATTTACAATGATGCCGTCAGGAATCTCTTATACAAATGAGCTTCAGTATCTCACTGAAATGTCAGGTCTCAAACTTATGGTACCATTTCAAAGCTAATGACAGCGGGAGAGTTGTTCCCCAATGAGTTTCAAGTATATTATTATGGAGTCCTACACTCCAAGTTTGGACAGGCACTCGAGGGGATAAAAAAACTTTTCGGGAGATGTTATGAATGGGCACTTTGATGTTCTCATTCCCTACACTTACATGCCTGATGTACACATGGAGCGCACACAAATTGAGGATAAAAGTCGGTCGCATTAAAAGGCGGGTGAGCTTAGTAATATAATAAGGACCTAGCTAAGAGGTTAAGACTCTAATTCTACACTCTTGTATGGAGACTGCATGGAAATAAATTGCTTTTCTTTAAACTTTAAGTGTTACATTTTTTAAAGTTTTCAGTATTGGAAAGAAAGCTACAGTAACTTTGTATAATAGTATAATAGTATTTGTTACAGTACGGCCCGCTGACGCACGTATGGCAGTCGAAGAGGCCCACCAATGGTAGTGAGTTTGACATGCCTGGTCTACCACACTACTTGGTAGCTTATTCCAAGTGTCTATTGTTCTTTGTGTAAAGAAAAACTTCCTAATGTTTATGTGAGATTTATCTTTAACAAGTTTCCAACTGTGTCCACATGTTCTTGATGAACTCATTTTAAAACAACAGTCTCGATCCACTGTACTAATACCCTTCATAATTATAAACACTTCAATCATATTTTTTAATCTTCTTATGCTTAAATTGCAGAGGCTCATCTCTTTTTAATCTTTCCTCATAATTCAACCCCTGCAGCCCTGGAATCAGCCTAATCACTCTTCTCTGGACCTTTTCTAGTGCTGCTATGTCCTTTTTGTAGCCTGGAGACCAAAACTGCGCACAGTACTCCAGATGAGGCCTCACCAGTGCATTATAAAGGTTGAGCATAACCTCCTTGGACTTGTACTCCACACATCATGCTATATAACCTAACATTCTGTTAGCCTTCTTAATTGCATGTTAGTAAAACACGATCTCCCTTTTCTAAACCCATGCTTACTGTTCAGAATAACTCCTGTCCTTGCCAGGTGTTGCTCAATCTTATCCTTAATAATTCCTTCCATTAATTTTCCTATGATGCATGTTAAGCTTACTGGCCTATAGTTGCTTGGATCAGCCTGGTCTTCCTTTTTATATAATGGGATATTTGCCATTTTTCAGTCCTTCTCTCCAGAATCTCTCCAGTGCGCAGTGACTTCCTAAAAATATGTGTCAAGGGTTTATGTATGTATTCGCTAGCCTCCTTAAGAAATCTAGGGTAAATATTGTCTGGTCCTGGTGATTTTTTTTATTTTAGCCTATTTAATCTGAGCAGTACTTCTCCCTCTACAATTTCAGAATCCCTCAGTACCTCCTTAGTAGTCCAGTTTACCTCTGGGAGGTTATCTACTTGCTCACTTGTGAATACCTCAGAAAAATGTAAGTTTAGGGCGTCTGCTATTTCATTGTCTGTATCTTTTAAATCCGCTTTATTATTTCTGATGCAATTCACCTCCTCGACTGTTCTTTAACTACTAAAATACTGAAAGAACCTCTTAGGGTCTTTTAGCCTCCCTGATATCCTTCTTAATGGTTGCTCTCATATACTCATACGCTCTATGATTCACTTTGTAGTCATTAGTCTTGTATGTCTTCTAAAGCAGTTTTTCTCTTTGCATGTTCTTTTTTAAATCTTTATTAATCCACTGTGGAGTTTTTTATATTTCCTATTAATTCCAAATTTAGGTATGTATCTGTCCTGCGTTACATGCAAAACATTTTTAAATCTGTTCCACTGCTCCTCGACTGCCTCCACACTTAAAAGCTCATCCCAGTGTATCCTACTTAGACTTTGACACATCTGGTCAAAATTTGCCCTACCAAAGTTCAACTTAACAATTTTAGTCTGCATCTGCACTCTTACAAAATACTGAGAATTGTATTATATTATGGTCACTTGACTCTAGTGGTTCAATCACTTCTAGACCCTCAATTCTATTTTGATTATTATAAAATACTAAATCCAGACAAGCTTCACCCTGTGTTGGTGCTTTAACATACTGTGTTAAAAAACAGTCACTGATTACCGTTTATACTCGCGTATAAGTCGAAAAATTTATGCCTTAAAATTCATTAAAAAAAACAGGGTCGACTTATCCACAGGTGAACACAATTGTCCATAGAATTTGGGTAATGACATTGTACACTCAACGCTTCACGGTGTTAAGTCACCGGTCATCTGCCATTTCCCATGGTCTTTGAAATAATTATAAGCCAGCAATACTATTGCTAATTAGCTAGTTTTTTTCTAATTTCATTAAATAATTCTTTAAACTGTGAAATACTTGAATTTGAGCATCAGCTTTTGCAGGTTTTGGATAACAAACATACCATTAACTGCCACGTGCAACCAGACTTGGAATCAAAAGAACCAAGGCAACACATGCTATCAATGCAATGCAAGCACAGCCCGCGATTCAAAAAATTTCTCTGCCTACCCGTTTGTCTTGTCTGACAGTAGCTGAAAAGCAGCATCAGAAGAGAGCAGCCTGAAGTAGTCCAGCATCGGGTGATCTGTCGTGTCCAACAGCAAGCCATGCTGTCTTGTGAAGTCCGGTAGCCAGTTCGGCTCCCACGGATCAATGTCTGGGTATTCCTCCCACGCGAACCTTGCCATAGGTGCATCGGCTGCGCGAATGCATTCAGCTGGCAGCCGATCAGCTGGCGCGGCATCGGCTGGTGTCCGATCAGCTGATGCCGGCTTCTCACTCTCTTGCTCGATTCCTGATCACTGTCAATAAAATCCGATTCTGAAAAATCAGAGTCTGACTCAAAGATAATGTGCAAAACATCGTCTGTCGAGTGTTTTCTTTTCTGCACTCGCTTCGCTCCCTTGTGACATGTCGATGCCATCTTGCCTTTGTTTACATTTCGCAACTCATGCACACGCAAGGATTAGTTGCAGAGTCAACGAGTCTAGCATTTCTCCAAGCAAAGAGGGAATGCCTGTGACGTGACAGTGAGTTTTGTCGGCATTAACAGCTGAATGTCGCCCTCTATCTCTGATAGCTGTCAAGTTTTACCCTCGACTTATACGCGGGTCATAACAAATTTCATAATTTTCGGCTTAAAAATACACTCGACTTATCTGCGAGATCGACTAATACGTGAGTATCTACAGTACTTTTAAAAACTCCCAATCTTGTGCTCCTCCATCTGCAAGGTTATCCCAGTTAATATTTGGATAATTAAAGTCCCCCGTGACTATAATATCTCCCTGTAAACTTGCCTTTTTGATATTACTAAAAAGATGTGTGTTGAAATTAATGTCTGAATTGGGTGGTCTGTAACATACTCCTAAAATAAGACCTCTTTCCCTAATATTTTCCAGGTGAAGCCACATTATGGGGCTCATCAGCCAACTGAAGAGGACTTACATTTAAATTCTGTTTGGCATAAACAGCAACCCCACCTCCTTTTCTGTTCTGTCTATCTGTTGTGATGTGAGATTTTACATATAACTTGATGAATATTTTGTATGCCTTTATTTGATTTTCAGGCAAAGCAATGTAATTTAGTGTTACTTTGGTGAGAGGCATTCGTATTTGCCCGCCCAACCCCACCCCCCTTGTATGACTGAGCCTGTTTGAATTTTACAACAGGATTTGGGGGATGTGTGTTTTAAACCAGTTTGGCAAGTGTTTCTTTGCTAAAGTCATTTCTACCCCCACAAATGGGCTAAGGTGTACTTTAACATATGGTTTGGGGGCAGGTGTTAAGATGTTCTATTTCCCCCATTGGTCTGAAGTATGGCTGTTTGGAATTGGCTTGTCTCAGAGACCTTTAAGTACCATGATGTCCTATTGGCTCTTGGGGTTGGACAAAACATCTATAAATGTATGTGTTTAACCTCACACTCTCTCTCTTACTAACCAACATCTGAAAGAAGCATCCATATTACTAAACGAGAATGGTAAACCGGATATGGACGCAGGGACCTGCCCGTGGACGCAGGAGACATAGTGCGCAGGCGCCACACAAAGCCCCCCCTCCCCAGAGTGAAACGGGAGAGACTATGAATGTGCGCAGGCGCCACACAAAGCGCCCCCGCCCCAGAGCAAAACGGGAGAGACTACGAACCGTCTGACATGCCGCAAGCAGGATAAAGCGAGGTCAAAAATAAAAGACAGAGTAGGAAACAAAGTAAAACGTCATTAAAAAAGAGGTTAAAGAACGGGGCCAAACACATGGAGAGCAGGTTACAGATGATGAAAACTGGAATGCAACAGCTTCAAAAAAAACCTAGGCACGAAACACATGCACAGCGAGGTACAGAATATAAAGGCGGAAACGACAGTTAAACGTCCACACCACACAACGGAGGCAGACCCGGAAGGTGCAGGCGCCTACATCATGCGTCGGAAGGCACGGGAAAGTACGAAAGGCAAAGGCGCCTACACAGCATGGTGAAACCCGACATAATACGGAAGGCGCAGGCGTTGCCGCCATATTGTGAGTGGCACTAATGCGTAGTGAGGGCGCAGGCGTCACCGCCATATTGTGCGTGGCACTACTGCTGAGTGAAGTTAGGAATAATGTGCTGCTTGGTGTGCCACACAAACCCCCCCACAGACTACGGAGTCCATGGAGACTACGAACGACATAACCACACAAACAACAGGAGTCAGCGCCCAACCCCAGTGTAAAACGGGACAGAATACGGAGTCGAGAAAGGTTCACAAGTCAAACCCAACATAATACGCCACCCCAGAGTAAAACGGGACAGACTACGGAGTCCAGAAAGGGTCACAAATCAATTGGAGTATGGAAAGCGCAAGATGGTACGCAAACACACTACACAGCTTGATCCACGCACCTCTAATAACCCGCAAGCAAAAACACGATCATTATTAAAAATTCAACCACAGAAAACGCTACGTATTAACAGTAAGTGCAATCCATTATCCATATTACTAACGCTAAACAAGGAAGAACTAATGGAGTTGCGCTCACGCCTCCGAAACAATAGACCAGATACCACTGTTAACGCGACGGGCTATATTATGTCCAAAGAATATTGATGTTGATCACATAAATAACCAAGTCATTGCATTACTTCCTGGAGAAAGCCGCCTCTTTCTAAGTACTGACAAAATTGATTCTGAAGACGACATCTTAATTTCCCTTTACAATATCTGAACACTATTAACCCAGCCAGATTACCACAACACAATCTTAATAACATGACAATTGTTCCGATTTTAAGGTTAAGAAACCTTAATACTAAACAGGGTTTATGCAACGGTACACGTTTAGTCATCAACACCATGACAAACAATGTTATTGAAGCAAAAATACTTACAGGATCACATACTGATAATACTGTTTTAATTCCTAGAATTGACCTTACAAGTTCTGCCCTTGAAGTGCCATTTACACTTGGGCGACGCCAATTTCCCAGTAAACCTGCATTTGCCATGACAATCAACAAATCCCAAGCACAGACCATAGACAAAGTTGGCATATACCTCTCAGAGCGCGTACTTGGACATAGACAACTTTATGTAGCCTTCTCATGAGTTCGGCGTTCATCTGACATTAAAGTTAAAGTTATAAATACTCCAATACCAAGGAAAACTCATTCAAGGACAACAAACCATCTTTACTACAAATATTGTATATAAAGATATATTCCAATAAATCTTTGTGATTTACCATACAATGCGTTCTTTACTTCCTATCCACCGTCTGAAACTGCGGAGGCAAAGCAGGCACGGGTTCAAACCGAACGAGCTCAACTGACGGATATACGCCTACAACGCGCGTCTCAAACCGCAGAAGCAGGGCAAGCACGGGTTCAAAACAACGCAAGCTCCTACAACACGCGTCTGAAACTACGGCTGCCCAGCAGGCATGGGTTCAAAACGCCGGGGGTAGGCGAGCGAAGCGAGCAGGGGGCGGAGCCCCCTTGTTTCTCTTACTAACCAACATCTGAAAGAAGCATCTCTCTTGTTAACCAGTGATGATGAAGAGAACAGCTTAGCAGCCATTTTGAACAGACATGTGGCTGAAAGCTGAGCACCAATGATGCCTTAACTAGAGACATTTAAGTAACTAGAAGACTGTGTGCCGCCTGAACTACATATCACCATTTAATCATGTTGTATGGTTGCCAATATTCAAATATACTTTGCATTTTGTTATTATTTATGAATATTATCAATAATACATTGTTTAAACTGTAACTTAACTTCTGCTTGTCTTTTTTACTACATCTAATTGCCTGAGGTTATAGATATAGAATGGAAGGTGGGGATAAGTTATATACAATAGTACCTTATAAACAGTGGTAAGTCTGTGAGATTACGCATTCTAAGGTTACATATTAATAATACAATAGGGGAAAGTAGAGCAATATACATATTACTCTACCAAGACAAAACACTATCCTTCCTAAAAAGTGTGTATCCCTCTATGTTACACTCATCCCCATCTTTGTTATTTAGCCAGGTTTCCATTATTGCTATAATATCATAATTATGCTCTGCTACATACAGCCCCAACTCACCTACCTTATTTTTGATAATTCTAGTATTAATGGAAGCTATTTTAATGTGTTACTCCTTCTACATGTAAATGTTTGCTTAGAATTTACATTACACTACACACCGTTGTTTGTTCGTCCATGTATAGATCTAAACCTGGCCTGTCCTAAACTCCTTGCCCCACCATTCCCTACTTTAAATAATCCTCGACTAGCCTACTCATACAGCCTCCCCGATACATTGGTGTCCCTCCAGTTCAGATGTAACCCATCACGGCGGAACAGGTCCCATCTGTTCCAAAAGGAGTCTCAATGCCCCATAAACCTATACCCTTCTACCTTGTACCAAGATTTGAGCCACGCGTTAAGCCTTCTAATCTCCTCAATCTTACCTGGACTGGCGTGTGGCATAGGCAAAACTTCAGAGAAGACTACCTTGTCAGTTCTGGTCCTCAGCTTGTCACCTAACTCTTTAAATTTGGATCGCAGAACTAACAGACTATGCTTATGTATGTCATTTGTTCCAACATGGACAAAGACAACTGGAGCCCATCCACCCATATAGGGAGGACTCTGTCTCTGGAGCACACCTGTGCTTCAGTCCCCTTAATGATTGAGTCCCCAACTATCACTACCTCTCTCTTTCTGGGAACTGGTTTTGGGGTGGCCCATTGGGGCTCCTCATCCCTGCCTACCACCTCAGAACCATTAGAGACACCTTCCAGCTCTGCAAGGACATGATTATGGTTTGACTCTTCTAATTCTGGGGTTGATGCCCCCAGACAGTATGCACCCTTTACCTTATGCCTAGTGACCATGACCCACCTATTTCTACCTGTCTGGTATGGAATCTCCACCTTTACCACCTTGGGGTGCACAGTATCTCTCTAAAAGGACACCTGGGCCAGGTCTGCCAATTCTCTACTATAACACAGGCCAGCCAACTCCTTCTCCAGTTCAGTGACCCTGAGCTCAAGGTGCTGGATCAGCTGGCATTTCCTGCAGATGTATCCCTCATAGACAGCTGGTTCTTTCAAACCATCATCTAAAAAGTCCAACACCCAACAGGACTTGCATTGCACTGGCCCCATTATTAAAATTTGATTAGGATTAGTAAAACTTCCTTAACTTTATTTTTTTTAATTAAATGATTTGACTTAAATGGTAACACTAAGAACTGCTACAGCTATTTTACACCTTGTCCCCTTAAGCTCCTGTACTGTTCTCACTCTCTGCTGCCTGCTGTTTGTCCTTCTAGGAGGTTAACTTTAATTTTCTCTGTCTCTTCTCCTAACTTTGTGCTCCTCTTATTCCTTACTTAACACTAGAATTACTAAAGCCTTTTTTTTTTTTCGACATCATGGACCATAAGGCACATACTAATTCAGCGTGAGCAGGCACACTCAATTAAACTGAATAAAAAAAAAAAAATCAAGCGATGGTGAGATACGAATAAGGCAGATTCACCAGCGTTTCTGTGTCAGCTTTTATCCCTCCAGATCAGAGACTGTCCAGTTCCATTGTCTTAAAACACCACTCACATCTACAGTTACAGATAAAAAGTAACAGTATCAGATCCCTGGGTGGGGGGGGGAGGGGGTGGTAGTATGTATCGTGATCATGAAAAAAAAAAAAGGTAACTTTTACAAGTACTATAAACATACACCATCTATTACAGATGCAGACCAAATGTATGTGTTTACTGTATAATATTAACAATAAGAGCAGCTCACTACTGAAAACGGCAAATATAGGAAGAAGCCGGGATTGAACCGGGTACTCCTGATTAGTCAGCAAATCTTACTGCTACGCCACGGAAGCTGTTGTCTTATCCTTGAACCTATTGTGAAAGTGTTTATATGATCTTTGGACTTCAGGCCTCACACATTATATAGTTTATGCCAACATTTTGTCATTTACTACTAAAATATGAAAAACGTTTCTGTTTTAACAATGTGTTTACACAGATTATTGTAGAAACGGAACACACATGAAATGCATGTGTTCCAAATAACGATCTATTATTTCCACTCTAAAACTCCACATGAGCTAGGAGAACTTTGTGAACGTTCTGCTGCGGTGGGTGGATAGAATAGCAGGCTGCTTGCTGCTTGTCTTTATCGGCACATTTACAGGACTAAAGATGCTGACAGAGAGGTGCGATGGGATTTAAGGTGGGCCAGATCTACGAGTTTTTTTATAGGCTCTGGTAATTCTAGTGTTAAATTCCTTTGCACATCTCCGGAAGCATCTTTTGTCTTGTAAATGTGTCGATCAACACAAGCAGCAAGCAGCCTACTATACCATCCCCCCCACCACCACACCAGAAAGGGCAAGAAGTTCTCCCAGCTCAAGCCTTGAAGTGCTGGAGTTTTAGAGGGGAAATAATAGATCGTTATTTGGAATACATAAATGCTGTGTGCTATAACATGCTTGACCTGGCAACGATCAACGCACATGTACTGTGCAAGGCATGCACGGGGGCCAGTGAGAAAAGAACAGTGTTCTTTGCTCACCTTGCAGATGAACTTCGTTGTCGCTTCTTACAAGGTGATGGAAAAAGAAAAAGAGGACGCAACATTGACAAGCTTCTGTTCCAAGACCGCCGCTTCCCCCAGGAAAGCAAACTCAGTCAGTGTCAGGTGCCCCTTCAATGTATTAGGAACCACAGCATAGAGAGAAGTGTGTACATTGCAACAGGTACACATGTTGTAAATGTAGGAAGGACGGTCCTTGGGTGTGTGGGAACTGTTAGCATTTGAAGTTGATGATTGTACATAGCGTGGAACTGACCTCTCTGTACTATTCTTTCCTCTGCATGTTCTGGAGTACAAAAGAAACACCACCATGCACCAAAATGTGGAGATTGGGCAAGATCGGGAAGAAAAAAGAAGGTATGCGAATGAATATGAATAATATGAATAATATTGCATCAGTGCCACAAAGTTTTCCGAAATGTACTATACAGGACATAAAATGAATTATTCCAAATATCATATATACCTATGTCTCTTTTTTTTGTCTGAGTGGCTTTGACATCAAGAACCTCTTCTACGCAGTGTTGTGCTGGGGAGGCAGCATAAAGAAGAAGGATGCCTCACGCCTGGACAAACTGGTGAGGAAGGCAGGCTCTATTGTAGGCATGGAGCTGGACAGTTTGACATCCGTGGCAGAGCAACGGGTGCTCAGCAGGCTCCTATAAATTATGGAGAATCCATTGCATCCACTAAGCAGTGTCATCTCCAGACAGAGGAGCAGCTTCAGTGACAGACTGCTGTCACTGTCCTGCTCCACTGACAGACTGAGGAGATCGTTCCTCCCCCAAACTATGCGACTGTTCAATTCCACCCGGGGGGGCAAACGTTAACATTATTCAAAGTTATTGTTTGTTTTTATCTACATTTTTATTACTCTTTAATATTGTTTTTTTTTTTTTTTGTGGCAGTATGCTGCTGCTGGAGTATGTGAATTTCCCCTTGGGATTAATAAAGTATCTATCTATCTATCTATCTATCTATCTATCTATAGATGCTTCGTCAGGAACATATGTACCGATCTCTGTTTTGGGCTCCTAAAAAAGCAAAAATGCTGTTTTATGATGGATTTTGTGCCATTTGTATTAATTCATCTCTGCTTTTCAATCTTCCTATATTTTTTTCTTGAACAGTTTGTTTGTTTTTTTTTAAACTGCATGTTTTTCTCGCTCCTGGTACAAAGTAGCCCTACCCATTGATTCGGTCAGAAAAAAAGATAAAAGTAAAAAAGTTTCAGTTATCTCATGGAAGACACGCGTTTTATTAATGACACATCATTATCTAAGTCTGTAACAACCTCCCAAATTGCCAATCATGATTGTCCAAAAAATGCCCTGAACAGTATAAGCCATGAGGTCGACCTGTCACCCAGCTTGAAGTGGAAAAGGTGTTTGAATTTAGATTTGATTTTACTCTTGATCCACATGACCGATCACGCCGATTTTTTCGAAAAATGTGTTAAATACTTGTATCAAGACATGTGCAAAGTATTGTGTAATTTGGTTTTATATTTTTAAAGTTATTAATATTTTTTTAATTTTAACTGCCCCAGTTACTAATGTTCCACATTTAAATCTATAATAAATCGCGATTGAATTAATGGTGACACTTAATATCCTTTAGTAATTGAAAAAGGGTGTTTTGATGTACCATCTTTCCTTTTTAAATCATAATTATCTTCTTTTTTCTGCTCAGAAAGCAAAATAATACTTTCGGGAGAATCTGTGTCTTTTATTCTTAATTAAGCATATTTTGGAATAACTGATCAGTTTTTAACAGCTGGGTGTCGTTTATGTATTAGTACATAAATGTCTCTGAATGTCATGATCGTTTTGATGGTCCCTGGAGAGTAGAAAACAATCCATTCAAGTAGCGGCACTTCAGCAAAAACTCGCAAGAGATAATGCATGTTGAGACAGCTTTATGAGCGCTCATTTCCCGGTGGAGCGCCCCCAAGATGGTTCTATTTTTTTTTTTTTTTTTCTAGCGGCACTTGATCAAAAACTCGTAAGAGATAATACATGTTGGGACGTGTTTATAAGCGCTCAGCGCCCGGTGTAGCACCCGCTAGATGGTTCTATTTTTTTCCCGTTACCATTGTACTATACTGTACATGATTTTAATATTTAATCCTTTTCAGAATATTGCGTGATATGTGTAATGAGTGGATATTTTTGCTTATTGATTTTAAATGTCTTATTTTTACTGCTTTGTTTTACAGAAGCAATATGTTTTTACGTAATGGTCGTGCACGAATATTTTTTTAAATTTTATTTTAATAATAAATATAAGTCGCTATATGAAATATAAACTGATAGTTTTGATATGCAGAGAAATGGATTTCAAATATGAATAGCCTTGCTTGGACATCGAGAAATGGAGCTTTTTCACCTATAAATAATATACATATGTATGTATATATAATAACAAACGTGATTTTTTCCGTTAGCATCTTATTAAATAAAGCTGGGCGTGTTAATCTTGCTATCCGGAAGTGAATGAAATGACCGCTGCTGCAAGTTTTCAAGCACACTGGATGAAGACCTGCGAAAACTTGGAAGCTTCACTGAACTTTGACATCATATATAAGGTAAGATTATTCACGTTTTGTGCTTTCTGTACATTGCTTAAGTGTTATTTTTTTGGTACATAGTTATCTTGTGCATGTAATGTATTATATAATTAAGATGCATTGTGATGTGAACTAATTAATCAAATTTGTCCTTTCATTCTTTTACTTAACCTGTTTCCTATGGTCTCATTAATAACAGTGCACTGTTTAAAAAATGTAGAAATATATGCATTTGAAGCATAAGGTAAAGCTATAACAAAATCCAATACTAATCAATTTTTCCATCCAGCCACCTTCTTAACCAACTTATATAGGACAGGGGACAGCTGAAGCCTATGCCAGTCCTTCACAGGGTGAACACACACACGCACACTCTCTTCCTCACACACACACACGCACACACTCACACACCAGGGCCAGTTTAGTGTTATCCACCCACCTAACCTGCATGTGTTTAGACTGTGGGAGTAAATCCACATGAACATGGAGAGAACATGCAAACTCTGTGCAGGGCACTTGGGACATAAACCTTGGTCTCCTTGTTATGAGGCAGGAGCAGCACTACTGAGTCACTCTGCCATCTGATGATATTCATTATAGAAAAATGAATTCTCTAATTAAATAGCTTAGTGGTGCTGTGGAATTGCAGGTAATAAAGCCTTACAGAAAAGGCATATGAAAATATTTAAATATTTCAGTTAAATATGAAAAAGCTTCTGATATAAATCTTGAGCATAGAAACAATCAAAAGTTTTTTTTTTTCTTCTTTTTCTTTCTATAGTTAAACAAATTTTCAAAAATATGCATTTAATTTGAGGATTCTACTTAATTGTAATTCATGCTTTTCCACACTAACATATTTTGTGCATTTTCTTTAACCCTTCTGGATGGCATGATTGTTCAGCTCGGTGCCACAGTGGCAGTGCGGTTTTCTTGCAGTAAGGAGACCAGAATTCTCATCACAGGTCCTCCCTGCATGGAGTCTGCATGTTCTCCCTGTGTCTGCATGGGTTTCCCCAGGTGCTTCTCCCCCACAAAGACGTGCAGGTTAGATGTATTTGCCAATACTAGACTGACCCTGGTATGTGTGTGTGTGTGTTCACCATGTGAACTGAACTGAATAGATGCTGTTCCTGCCTCTAGTCTTTGCTTGCTGGGATAGGGTCCTGCTACCTGCAACCCTGTCCTGATTTAGAAAGTGGATGGTTAAATGGATGGATGACATGATTGCTTTGTGAGATTTATACAGCAAACGGTTCTGTCAAATTCAGATAAACAATCAATGAAGTAACCCACAAGAATACAAAATCTTAGTTAGACCTGAAGCCTTTCAATATAAAACAACTACTGAAAATGTAGTGAGTACAAACAACATAACAAGTATTAGAATACAAACTTTAAAGATGACAGGTTCATTCCGAACTAACAACATACAACTGTAAAATCATGAAATTCAGAGGTCAGACAATGTAAAGATGATCATCTGATTAGAGAGCATGCTGGACTTGTAGAAGAACAGGGCCAAGACAGGCTGATTCTGTACACTTTTTAATGGAAGAGAGAAATCGATCTTTAAACCAAATCACATTTTTTACATTGCATTAAGAAAAATGTTTAAATGTTACATTGTACAAGTTAAAATGACTGTGGTTGTAAACTTGAATAAGCAGGTTTTGTAAATGACTAGATGAACAAATAAAATAATTTAAATTTCACATATTCTTTAATTTGTCAGGAAATGGAAAGAACAGAAAATTAACAATATATCTAATTGGTGTTTTCAGATACTGTATTCTTGTGGGAGACACAGCTTCAGAGTTTTGGGAACCACAATTTGCACAGGTTAGTAGAATCAATTCAGTATGGGTGTGGTGTCAATAGCAAAGAATAATACACAAATAAGGGAATCGCCTTTGATTGCACACAAATAAAGATAATATTTAAAGAATGTAACAATTGCCTCTAATATATTATAAAACCATATATAAATTAATTTTGTGGCATTAGGCCTGTGTTGTTGTATTAACAGCAATCAATATTTTAAACAATAATTTGAAATCGTTTTTTCCTTTTGGCTTCTAGACAGTAAACTATGGAGGAGAACTTCTTGGGTCAAAACCAAACAGTAACACAGACTGGAGAGAAAAATCTGTGATCAGCTGAAGAAAGAGATCTCCTGCGAGCAAACGTCTAGCTCTTTATGTCAAGAGAATCATCTTCTGTACGAGAGAGAATCCCTCAAAGAAAGAGCATGGAGGATAGTTAGAGACATCAGAAAAGCAGAAACAACACCATAAAGGGCAGTGTGATAATGGAGAAGTGCCACCACATCATGGCATCGGGCCCAATAGTACAAAAGATGGTGAAGAAAGCTTTAGGCAGCTGCCCTGAAGGAGGGGAGATGACAGAGAAGTTTCAGATCACTCACAGTCTCACAAGAATAAAATATGAAGGCAGAAAAACAAACATGGAGTACTTCAGAATCACAACTGAATGTATGGATTTAACATTTGGTCAGAGTTTATTAGTTATTTTGAAAATGTTTATTTCACTGCTTCATTATTGGAATTTACCTGCAAAACACACTGACTTTTAAAATTTGAAAGCCTCAGATCTCAGCTCATGTATCAGACATCAAGACCTGAACAAAAATCCATCAGGATTAGAGCTCGGCATAACAGTCCACCTCATCTTATCTTGGCAGTGAAGAGAAAACGAAAGAAGGAGAGGATGCATGAGTGACATTAATGATTCAGTATAAAATTTAAATATGTCTGTATAGTTTAAAAAATTCAAATCTATCTGTGTATTAAAACTGTAGTGTATCCAGCATGAAGTTTTATGGTGCTATAGCCTTTCAACAAACAATGTGCTAAAACCAGGAACCTACTAAGGTTAAGATTAATGTTCAAAACAAATATAAACAGAAAAATATTTTAAAAACAATCACCTTTTTGTGTGACAAAAGTGCCAGTTCTGTTACAAAATTACCCTTTTTTGGCATGTTACTTAAGAGCCTGACTTGTGTTACAAAAAGCCCCTACAAGTTAGAAATGTTCCTCTGTGCTGTGGTACAAATGTGCCTTAAAGTTACAAAAGTTCCCTGTGGGTTACAAATGGGCCATTTAGTAGTTACAAAAAAGCCCTAACATCCATCTATCTATCTATCTATCTAATTCAGCGTGAGCAGGAACACTCAAAAAAACTGAATAAAAAAAAAATTCAAGTGACAGTGAGATATGAAGAAGGCAGATTTACCAGCGTTTGTGTGTCAATTTTATCCCCCCAGATCAGAGAATTTCTAGTTCCACTGTCTCAAAACACCACTCACATCTACAGTTATTCCCAGTTTCAAATAAAAACTAACAGCGTCAGATCTGGGTTGGTATTTATAGTACTTTTACAAGTACTATAAATTTACACAGGCTGTTACAGACGTAAATCAAATGCATGTTTTTATTGTATAATATTAACAATAAGAGCAGCTCACTAGTCAAAATGGTAAATTTGCGAGGCACCCAGGATCGAACCTGCTGTCTTTTGCTTACAAGTCAGCAGTTCTTACCACTGCACCACGGAAGCTGTCGTATTATACTTGTACCTTTAGTGAAAGTGTTTATTTGATATTTGGACTTAAGCCTTCACACATTACACAGTTCATGTCGACATTTTGTCATTTATTACCTAAAATATGAAAAACATTTCTGTTTTAACCATGTGTTTACATAGATTGTTGTAGACATGGAACACACATGAAATGCATGTGTTCCAAATAACGATCTATTTCCCCTCCAAAACTCCAGCACTTCACTCCAAGATAATGAAGGCTTGAGCTGGGAGAACATCTTGCCCGTTCTGTGGCGGTTGGGGGAATGGTATAGCAGGCTGCTTGTGCTTATCGACACCTTCTACAAGACAAAAGACACTGACAGAGAGGTGCGAAGGAATTTAAGGTGGGCCGGATTTACGAGTTTTTTCATAGGCTTTGGTAATTCTAGTGTTAAAGGCTCTCCACTTGCACTGTTTGTATTATCTTGTATTAATGAACCCTTATGCTGTCGCTCGCTTAACTGTTCTAGCTCTGGACTGCTAAGAACTATTCAATAGAAAATAAACAAATAAATAAAACTTTACTACCTTATGTGCTCCTATAGCCTCTTGTGCCTGATTGGCATCTTAATGCTGGCTGCTTACTTGTGCACCGCTGAGACTTCCCCTTTATTGCTTTGAAGTCAGCCACATCCTTTTTTTTTTCTTTTATTTTAAACTAAGGAACAATTATTATTATTACAATGTGGTTATTTTGTACAAATGCCGATATCAGTTACTGCTGCTTTCTACCTTACCTCATTGATGCTAGTTCAGATACAGATAACAAGATCAAGTACATGTACCAGTACAAGTAACTTTTCCAAGCACACCTCCAAACACCCAGCTACTTTTGCTCTTGTGCAGGTAGAAAAAAAAAAGCAAAAAAAAAAAAAAACCCTTCTAAAGGGAAAAAAGCTTTAAAAATTCCTGTGTGGTTCCTTAGCAGCAACCAAAACCCAAGTTTTTTAAGCACAAAATGTATTTTTCATTTAACTCCCAAACCACATAAAACACCAGAAACTCTCAGCTGCCTCTAGCATTTGCAAAGTACACGTCAGCACGCCTCAACCCTCAAAGAAAGACACATGTAGGCACAAAAATAAAAATAAGCTTTTCCTATACTCAGTTACTTTATTAACTTTGGGTTTTCTAACTATTTTAACAAGCTTTTGTATTCTATCCAGATTAACCACTTCTGTCAGTGAGTTAACTAAAAAAAAGAGCATGAACTCTATTTTTTTTTTTTTTGAACATAACATATAGTTGATAAAGTGTGCATCCACATAAATAATTTTAGCTAGAAAAGAAGCTTTTTAGGGTTCGTACTTACTGAGTTTTTAAGAGCAATGGAATACAAACATGCAATCATATTAACCAGTATAATTTGATCACATTCTGTGTTAGGCATTGCTCTCACTCAGCAATAACCACTCACAATCTCCTCCTGCCAAACACGGGAAATGTCAGGAAGCAGGGCGAAGAAAAACCATCTACTACTACTCTAGGGATTGAAAAGGAAGGGCTAAAGCTTAGCTAAGAAAGCTTCAATATTTTGTGTAATGCTGTGTTGATTCTACAACCTCCTCCTTTTACAGGTGCCACATAACAAATTACCCTAAGTCATTGTGGAACAGACAGAAATAAATGTTTACAAGGGTTTGAGCAGCAGCATTGTTAAACAGCAATGTCTCTACAGTAGACATACAATTTTCTAATTCTAAATAAATGAGGGTATGACTTCATTATAAAAGGATGTACTTTTATAATTAAGAATACAAGGACAAATAAAAACATTTTAATAAGTTTACATTATTTTTTCATTTATATTTTACATTTATTTTTAAAGGGAGGGTTTATGTTGCACCAATTGCAGTTTGGTTCAAAAATGAGAAGCAGAATTGACAAGGTAGTTGTCTCTGAAGTTCTACCTGTGCCTCATGCTAGTCCAGGTAAGACTGAGTGATCAGAACAATGGGACTCCTTCTGGAACAGATGGGATGTGTTCTGACATGACAGGTTACATTTGAACCAGAGGGGCACCAATGTGTTGGACAGGCGTATGAGTAGGTTAGTGAAGAATATATAATCTAGGGAATAGGGGAGCAGGAAGTTTAGGACTGGCCAGTTTTAGAACTGTGCATGAAGGGAAGAACAGTAGTTTTGAAACAAATATGCAGATTATTTTAACTTCTAGCTCAGAGTTAAAGTGCCAAAGCAAAAATAACACATTAAAAATAACTTGCTTCAATGTTAGGAGTATAAAAAAAAAACAAGCGAGTTACAGTCATGTATGGCCAAGCATAATTATAACAATGACTCAGAAAGAAAGAAAGAAAATTGAAAAGAAAGCTTCATCAAAGCCTAAATAGGCCTCAAGTTCAAGTTCAGGGTACAGCTTGCCAAAGACTGACCTGGAACAGATCTCCCGAGTTCTGATGCTGCAGCATCGGCTCCAACAACTCCTGCCAAGAGAAGTGGGAGTGAAACTGCAAGTGAGTCAGGCCAGGAGAACTAGTCGATTTCCGGGTGTTCATTGGAACTGAGCATGGCCTTACTATCCACACTGTCAATTACCCCCCACAAGTCAACAGCAGCGACTCCAACCGCGCTTGCAACTCCACCCACAGAGTGCAGAGAAGACTGAAACGAACAGTTCGAGCTCAAAGTAATTATAACCGCAAGGATTACTGCAATAACTACCACTCTTGGGGGGATATAAATGAGATAAAGAGTAAGATAAAGAAGGTTACAAAGGATATAATAAGATATAAATGACATAAAACATGACAAATGAGAAGCTGCTTCAGGATATTAAAGACCTGGAAAAATGTTTAAGTAATCACGTTGAGGCAACCTTTAAAGGCATGCTAGAAAAAACTGATGAAGAAATACAGGAAAATACGAGTAAGGTTGATAATAAAATCAGAGCACTTGCTGTTCAGCTTGAAGATGTTAAGCAAATGTTCATGACTTGTATTGAAATTGTTGAACAACGGGCATCCATTGCTGACAAAAAAGGAATGGCTGCAAAATCCAAAAGAAAAGTGCTTGGAGACAGACTAGCTGCATTGGAAGATGGATACAGAAGGAATAATATCAGAATTGAAGGTCTCCCTGAAAACTGTTACAAGTCCAAACCCATTGAAATCATTTCCTGAACTATTCTCTAAAATAACTGGAGAGGACTTTAAATCAGACACCAAGATGTCAGCATCTTACCGCATATATGGACTGAAACCCTCAAAACCTAGAAGCCTTATTGTTCGTTTTGACAAACTACAATCTAAAGTAAATTTGATGTTGCTTCTCAGACCGAAACAAGAGATTATATTTGAAAATAACCGCATTCATATTTTGCAACATTTGCGCATTAAACAGCACCTACGCAAAGCTGAATTCAGATACAGCCTCTTGTATCCTGCTAAACTGAGAGTGGATATTCTAGATAAGTTCTACATTTTTAGTTCTCCAGATAATGCAGAAAAAGAGCTGAAAAAAATTATCCTGACACTCTTTGAAATACAACTGTGAGTCACATAGTGTCATGGCAAGGCAAAGAAAATTTCACCTGCAATTTGGTCTATTTGCAATGAGACTTTTGCTGTAATTACAAATTCTATTTTCTTCCCGGCTACATTTACAGTATATTTTAATTACGATTAAATTCTTTTCTTCCCCAAATGGTGTTTAACATCATACCCTTGGTTTATTGTATTAGGATTATACTATATTTTATATGTTAGGATTAGGATATTATATATTGTATTAGGATTATACTATCATACGTTATCTGCTGCACCATGGCTACTGTTTAACATAATTTCCAGGACTGTTGAAGATTACATTCTAGGTTTATAGTATTTGGACTGTATTGCCAATATACTTAATCTTTCTACACTGCTGCAGGGGGGGCTTATTTTAAGACTATAGAATGTCAACAAAAGTTCAGAAGCAATGTCTCTACAACCAAACAGTAAACTTTGTGAGCTGGAATGTCAAAGATCTCAATCATGAATTAAAGAGAAATAAAGTATTCTCTCACCTGACAGGTCTAAATGCCATGTTAGCAATTTTTTTTAATTAATTTTATTTATTTTATTGTAATCATTCCATACCGGATTGGTCGACCGCCACCAGTACTTTTAGCTAACAGGGTGCTGGCGGAAATTGGGCTACTGTTGGCGTAAGAAGAAGAAGGAGAAGAAGAGGGGGGGAGACGTGTCCGGAGGCAGGAGGAGAGGAGGAAAGTAAAGAGAGTGGAACCTGGAGAAAACATATGACACGGTGCCTCGAGAGGAGCTGTGGTATTGTATGAGGAAGTCGGTAAGTGGAAGAGAAGTACGTAAGAGTTGTACAGGATATGTACAAGGGAAATGTGAAAATGGTGAGTTCTGCGGTAACAGTGACAGATGCATTCAAGTTGGAGGTGGGATTACATCAGGCATCAGCTCTGAGCCATTTCTTATTTGTAATGGTGAATGACAGGTTGACAGACGAGATTAGACAGGAGTCCTCGTGGACTATGATGTTTGCTGATGACATAGTGATCTGTAGCGATAGTAGGGAGCAGGTTGAGGAGACCCTGGATAGGTGGAGATATGCTCCAAAGAGAAGAGGAATAAAGGTCAGTAGGAACAAGACAGAATACATGTGTGTAAATGAGAGAGAGGTCAGTGGAATGGTGAGGATGCAGGGAGTAGAGTTGGCAAAGGTGGATGAGTTTAAATACTTGGGATCAACAATACAGAGTAATGGGGATTGTGGAAGAGAGATGAAAAAGAGAGTGCAGGCAGGGTGGAATGGGTGGAGAAGAGTGTCAGGAGTAATCTGTTACAGATGGGTATCAGCAAGAGTGAAAAGGAATGTCTACAGGACGGTAGTGCGACCAGCTATGTTATATGGGTTGGAGATGGTGGCACTGACCAGAAAGCAGGAGACAGAGCTGGAGGTAGCAGAGTTAAAGATGCTAAGATTTGCACTGGGTGTGACGAGGATGGATAGGATTAGAAATTAGTACATTAGATTGTGAGCTCAAGTTGGACGGTTGGGAGACAAAGTCAGAGAGGTGAGATTGTGTTGGTTTTGGAAATGTACAGAGGAGAGATGCTGGGTACAATGGGAGAAGGATGCTAAGGATAGAGCTGCCAGGGAAGAAGAAAAGAGGAAGGCCTAAGCGAAGATTTATGGATGTGGTGAGAGAGGACATGCAGGTGATGGGTGTAACAGAACAGGATGCAGAGGACAGAAAGATATGGAAGAAGATGATCCGCTGTGGCAACCCCTAACGGGAGCAGCCGAAAGAAGAAGAAGATTGTAATCATACCATACAAAGAGATCAATTTTTACAAAAAAAATAGGATTGAAAACAAATCCACCCACACCCCTAAGAAATAGAGCATGGCCAATGGAATAAAACTTAAAAATAGTAAAAAATAAATAAATTGAAGAGTTTAATAGGCGAATACAGATAAATGGAGAAGAAAAAGAAATAGGGAGAGAATCTACTTCCTCAGTGCTTTAAGAGATTATTCTAAAATATTATTGATTAGATCCTGCCAGGTTTTGAAAAAGTTCTGCACAGATCCTCTAAGTGAGAATTTGATTTTTTCCAATTTCAAATAATATAAAATATCAGTTACCACCGACTTAAAAGAGGTGCCAATAGTGTAGTGAAGGCAATCACAGTTCGTTTGTCCTTCTCCACTTTAAGCCCATCTGGAAGAACACCAAACACAGCTGTTAGTGGATCAGGAGGGATTGGGACACTAAGGCTGTCTGAAAGGCACTTAAAATGTTTTGTCCAGAATGATGTTAATTTGGTGCAGGCCCAGAACATGTGGCCCAGTGAGGCTGGAACTTGATTGCAGCGTTTACAGGTTGGATCTTGCCCTGGGAACATTTTGGACAATTTCAAGTGAGACAGATGGCTCGATATATAATTTTGAGCTGAACAATTGTATGCTCTTTGCATATGGAGCTTGAATGAATTCTCTGCATTGCTACCTTCCACTCCTTTTCTGATATGTTGAGTGAGAGATCATTTTCCCATTGTCCTCTTGGATCTTTGAAAGGGAGGGACTGTAAAATATTTTTATATATTACAGAAATGCTGGCTGAGTTCTCGAGACTGAGCAATATTTTTTCCAGCATAGAGGAAGGTGGGAGATGGGGAAAATCAGGCAGGTTCCGTTTGACAAAGTTTCTAATTTGCAGATAGTGAAAGAAATGTGTTGTTGGAAAATTAAATTTGGAATGTAATTGTTCATAGGATGGAAATAGTTTGTCTATATAGTATAAAGATCTCTAAGCAATTTAATCCCAAATGTTTTCCAGATATTAAAAACTGCACGTTTGCGAGGGCTGAAAAAGGTGGTTCTCATGCAGAGGTGCTACAGATAAAAGATTCTCCATCTTAAAATGCTTTCTACATTGGTTCCATATTCTGAGTGAGTGAAGCAAAATTGGGTTATTAGTATATTGGCAATAACTTCCATGTATTGGGACACAAAGTAGGGAATATAGAGAAGTAGTGCAGGATTTTATTTCTATTGCTGACCATGCCTCTGTATGTTCATCTATTTGTGTCCAGGTATTTATAGCTTGTATGTTTGCTGCCCAGTAGTAAAACTGAAAGTTAGGCAGAGCCATGCCACCTTTTGTCTTAGGTCTTTGGAGTGGTGGCTCTGAGGCTAGAGATCTGCACTGGTAATCGGAAGGTTGCCGGTTCGAATCCCGTAAATGCCAATAGGGACTCTGCTCTGTTGGGCCCTTAACCTGCAATTGCTGAGCGCTATATAAATGCAAAAAATTATTATTATTATTTGTAGGGTTCCTCCTTGGATACGTGGATGTTTTAGGTTTCAAATAAATGAAGTTATGGTTGAATCTAATTGCTTAAAGAATGATTTATTGATGTATATTGGAATGTTTTGAAATAAAAAGAGAAGCTTAGGAAGGATATTCATCTTAACAACGTTAATTCTTCCAGCTAAAGTGAGGTGGAGGGTTGACCATCTATGCAAGTCTTGTTTAATTTTTTCCATACAGATGGCGAAATTTTGTTGATAAAGAGCTTTATGTTTACTTGTGATGTTTACCCCATGGTATTTAAACTGATCTGCAATAATAAAAGGGAAGGTGTTTCAATCTTACATTGTATGCTTGAGAATTCACTGGAAAGAGCACACTTTTATTCAAATTAATTCTGAGACCAGAGATCTTTTGAAATTTTGTAAGTGCTGTTAAGACTTATGGCACAGTATTTTGTGTGTCTGATATATACAAAACCATATCATCTGCATATAGAGAATTTTTCTGTTCCAGTCCATCTCTGATAATCCCCTTTATCTGATAAGCATTTCGACAGTGAACTGCCAGTGGTTCAATGGCGATTGCAAATAACAGTGGTGACAAGGGGCATCCTTGTCTGATACCATGTTCTAGTTTAAAGTAGTCTGAGCAAATGTTGTTAATACAAGCTGAAGCATCTAGATTGGTATACAGTAGTTTGATCCATGCACAAATATTCGGGCCAAACCCAAATTTCTCTAATGTATTGAAAAGGTAGTTCCATTCAATCATATCAAATTTTTATGCATCCAACGATATCATCATCTCTGGGGTGTTTGTCTTTGCAGGTGAATATATTACATTGAACAGGCGTCGGAGATTAGAAGCTAAGTGTCGGCCTTTAATAAATCCAGTTTGATCTTGTGATATTACCGAAGGCAGCACTTTCTCCATCCTTCTAGCTAGGACTTTGGAGAGTATCTTAACATCATTATTCAGAAGTGAAATTGGTCTGTATGATGCACATTGTAATAAGTCCTTGTTTTGTTTTGGAAACACGGTGATTAATGCTTGGCGAAAAGTTTGAGGTAGAATTTTATTGTCTCTAGCTTCTGTAAATGTTGCTAATAAGAGGGGAGCTAGCTAAGTAGAGAATTTCTTATAAAATTCGACAGGGTAGCCATCAGGGCCCACTGCTTTCCTGCTCTGCATTGACTTTATAGCATCTAGTAATTCTGATAGCGCCAGAGGTTTATCCAATTCCTCTGCAATATATTTGTGGTATCTGTAATGTATCCAGAAATGCATTAGATTGTGTGCTGTCTTCTTTGAACTCAGTAGAATATAAGGATTTATAGTAGTCTCTAAATGTGTTCATTATATTGTTATGGTCAATGATTTTATGTCCGTTCGTGTTGGCGATGGCTGGGATTGTATATGCGAACTTCTTGCTTGTGGATTTGTTGAGCTAAGAGCTTATTAGCTTTCTCTCCATGTTCATAGTAATGATGTCTTGATTTAAAAATGAGTTGTTCAGTTTATTTGGTTGTTAAGAGGTTGAGCTCTGAATGCAGAGCCTGTCTTTTCCTATGAAGAGCTTCACTTGGACACCTGGCATGTTCTCGATCTATTCTAGTAATTTTGCTGGTTAGCTCTGATACCTTCTTGGTATCTCATTTATTTCTGTGGGAAAGATATGAAATAATCTGTCCTCTTAAGAAGGCCTTTAGAGTTTCCCTAGAGTATTCCTGCAGAGATCTCTGAGGATGTATTTGTCTCTAGGAAGAAACTGATTTGTTTTGATATAAATTCTGTACAGTTCTCATCTGCTAATAGAAGTGGGTTAAGACGGCATCTGCGAGATAAGTATGTGGGGCATAATGATTTCAGCTCCAAAATCAGAGGGGCATGGTCAGAAATAACAATAGCGTTGTACTTGCAAGATTTAATCGCAGGCAAGAAATTATTATCTATAAAGAAATAATCAATTCTTAAGTAGCAATGATGCACTGGTGAGTAGAAGGAATATGTTCTTGAGTTTGGGTTTAGAAACCTCCAGGGGTCTGATAGGTTGTGGTCAGTTAAAAAACATGTAATTGTCTTTGCAGTGTTAGATGTCATCCCCCCTGTGACAGGAGACCTATCTAAGAGTGGATTTAAAACACAATTAAAGTCCCTAGCCATTATAATTTTATGAGTGTTCATGCAAAATGTATTTGCATCCATTCCCAATGTGAATTCCCTATCATCGACATTGGGTGCATAAACATTTATCAAAATCACTTTACAGTTAAATAAGTTGCCCATGACAATCACATATCTCCCTTCAGGATCAGATACTACATCTGATGCTACAAGTGAGACTGTTCTATGTATAAGAATTCCCACACCTCTAGTTTTCTTTGTAAAGCTGGAATGGAACATTTGGCCAGTCCAGTCTTTTTGCAGCCGGAACTGATCTTTGCTTAATAAGTGGGACTCCTTTAAAAATACTATTTTAGCGTTTAGACCTGTTAGGTGAGAGAATACTTTCTCTTTAATTCGTGATTCAGGCCTTTAACATTCCAGCTCACAAAGTTAACTGTCCCATCATGGAGACATTGATTCTGAATTTTTGATGTCATTTTGTAGTCTTAACTGGAAGTGAGACAGCTTTAACCTTAATTTCCAATTTTCCCAAAAGTTATTGCCATGCAGCCTATTGGTATGTTGGAAGTTACAATTATAAGTATTAAAAGGATAGATTAGATATAGCTTGCTCTCTTTTTCTCCCCCCCTTATCCCCCCACCCCCCGATTTTCCCCACTTCACAAAGTCCCAGACCTCTGACATACCTAGAGACAGAGCACATCCAAAACAAAACAAGCCCCCCAGCAGCAGCATTTGAGGATTAAAAAGTAGAGATATCTATTGCCAATAAAGTCTAAATACTATAAGCATAAAATATAATCATCAACAGTCTTGAAATATTAAGACAGTAAAACCAGGGAATGGTGTTAAAAAGTGGCCCTGGATAAGCATAGTAAACCCTAATGCAATAATAACAATAAAAATAAACCAAGGATATGATGTTAAACAGTCTCCTTTAGAATAGTTAAACAGATAAAAAAAAAAAACAAAAAAAAAAAAAACAACAACTTTAATTCCTTCCACACATATGCATGTAATTGTAATTAAAACATAAACAAAAAGTGGCCGAGAAAAAAAAGGATGTAAAATTATGGTACCCGTATCATTGCAAGCAGATCAGACAGCAGGTAATATGTTCTTGCCATACCATGACAGGAAGCGACTCACTTTCGCATTTCAAAAAAACGTTGGGATCAGCTTTCTTAACTCTTTTTCTGCTTCCTCCTTGGAGGAAAAATTGTAATATTTGTCTTGAATATCCACTTTCAGTTTGGCAGGATACAAGTGGCCGTATCTGATATCAGCTTTCCGTAACCGCTGTTTAATATTGTAAAAAGCTGCATGTTTAGCAGCTGTTGAGGGTGAGAAATCAGGGAAAATACAAATGTGGTTATTTTCAAATATAATCTCGTTTGTGTCTGAGAAGTGCCATTACATTAAGCTTAAATTGTAATCTCTCGAAGCGGACAATTAAAGTCCTAGGTTTAGAGGTATTTGATCCACGTATGCAATAAGCTGCCGCTATCTCGGTATCTGATTTAAAGTCCTCTCCAATTATTTTTGAGAATAGTTCAGCTATGAATTTCACTGGGTTTGGACTTTCATGATTGTCAGGTAGACCTTCGATTCTAATATTATTCCTTCTGCATCCATTTTCCAGAACCGCAAGTCTGTCTCCAAGTTTTCTGCATTCGGAATTCGCAGCTGTAGCTTTTCCATCAGCGTTAGATGCCAATTGTTCCACTGTTTCAATTCGAGCTGTAAATGTCTGCTTAACGTCTTCCAGCTGATTGGCAAGTTCTCTCAGTTTAGACGCATTTTCCTGAATGTGTTCCTAAATTTTTCTCAGCATATCTTTAAAGACTGCATCAAAATGATTATATATACACGTTTTTCCAAGTTTTTATATTCCTGCCGCATCTCTTGCAGCTCCAGCTGCAGCTTCTCATTTGTCTTGAGCAAGCCATTAATTTCTTTCTTCATATTTTTCTGAATGTCTTTCTTGAGCTCACATATGGCCATGGCCAATGTTGCTATCATTTCCTTCAGTTCGGACAAATTGTTTTGGCTTTCGTGTTCCGCGGGTGAAGTGGCAATCCCCATTACAGCCGATGTTTCCGGCTCAGAAGGAGTAGATGAATGTGCGGACTGCAAGGCCATTTCTAGTTTCAAGTGATCTTCCTGAATCGGCGAGCTATCGTGACCTGAATCACTTGCACCTTCGCTCCCATTTTCGCTCTCGACTGGAGATGATACAGCGGAACGGGGTCCTGGGAAGTCTTTCACCTGCCTGTTCCAGGTCAGTCTCTGAAACACCGTACGTTGTACTTCCACATGGGCCTGACGCCTGTCTAGACTTGGGTATAGTTTTAGGTTTCTTTTCCGTTTCTTTCTGACCCCCTTTCTTGTTACTCATGCTTTTATATACTGTAGTAGAAACTCCTTTGGTTAGGTAAATACAGGATACCTTGGGATAATAAGAAATAAGAGAAAAAATAAAGCCGCTGCAACAGAGCTCCGTTTCAGACGTCCATCTCCCGTAACGGACGAGACCAACCTACCATCTTAGTATTTTTTTAAAGAAGACTCACTTAATAAGCAAGGTTCACTTTAAATTGCGAAGAGATTGGACTGGCCAAATATTTCACTCCAGCTATACAAAGAAAACCAGAGATGTGGAAATATTAATACATATAATTTAATTTGTAGTATCTGATCCTGAAGGGGGAGATGTGATGGTAATGGGCAATTTATTTAATTGTAAAGTGATTCTGATAAATATCTAAGCACCCAATGAGGATGACAAAGACTTCATCCAAAATGTTTTTGCATCCATTTCTAATGTGAACACTTATAAAATTATAATGGCTGATCTGGATTGGTCTTCAGCTACAGTGGTGATTACATCTAACACTGCAAAAACAATTTCACAGTTTCTAATCAATCAGAACCATGGAGAATTCTAAATCCAAACTTAAGAGCAAATTCTTTCTTCTCACCAATACATCATTGCTATTCAAGAACTGATTATTTCTTTATAGACAACAATTCTTTGGCCATGATCAAATCTTGCAAGCATGATGCTATTGTTATCTCTGACCATGCCCCTGTGATCATGGAGCTCAAATCACTATGCCCCACATACTCGTGCCTCACAGCTGGCGTCTTAACCCCCTATTATTAGCTGATGAGAACTGTACAGAATTTATAGCCAAGCAAACTGATTATTTTTCAGAGACAAATGCATGATCAAGAGGTCTCTGCAGGAAAACTCTGAAAGCATTTTTAAGAATACAGATAATTTCATATCTCTAACATAAAAATAAATCAGAAACCAAGAAGGCATTCAAGTTAATCAATGAAATTACCAGAAGAGAGCAAGATCACACCGGGTTTCAAAATGAGGCACTTTATAGGAAAGGACAGGCTTTGCAATCAGTATTCAACCTCTTGACAGCAAAAGAAATGGAACAACTCATTTTTAAATCATGACATCATTACTATGAACACGGAGAGAAGGCTAATAAGATCTTAGCTCAACAAACCCACAAGCAGGAAGTTAGCAATTCAATATCAGTAATTACCAACACAGATTGACAATACAATCATTGATCATGAATATACTGTGTAATGCACACATTTAGAGAGTACTATAAGTCCTTATATTCTACTTAGTTTAAAGAACACAAGACACAATGCGTTTTTTGATGTATTACAGATAGATACTCTCAGTGCAGAGGAACTGGATAAACCTCAGACACTCTCAGAATTACTAGACGCTACAAACTCAGTACAGAATGAGAAAACAGCAGGACCTGATGGCTACCCTACTGAATTTTATAAAAAAAAAATAAATTAAGTTAGCTCCCCTATTATTAGAAACATTTATAGAAGCCAGAGACATAAAATTCTACCTCAAACTTTTCACCAAGCATTAATTATCTTATTTCCTAAAACAATAAGAACTTATTACAATGTGCATCATACAGACCAATCTCACTTCTGAATAATGATGTTAAGATACTCTCCAAAGTTCTAGATAGAAGGATTGAGAAAGTACTTCCTTTGGCAATATCACAAGGTCAAACCAGATTTATTAAAGGCAGACACTTAGCTTCCAATCTTCAACACCTGTTTAAAGTAATATATTCACCAGGTCAGGTCAGTTTGGGGATCATGTACTGGTACAGTGCGTTGCCGCACTCACCACACAACAAAACAGTTTGAGATCCTGGTTTGCAACTCCCCCAGGCAGACAAACAGTCCAGCCCCATCCTCCAGAAATGACCCTCTATCAGCCGCAGCCAGGTGTTATATGGGCATCCCTTTGGCCTAGTCCAGCCACTCGGGTCCTCAGCAATGAGGATCCTGTGAGCTGGATCACCCTCGGGGACTCGCACCACATGGCCATAGTGCCATATTTGACGCTCCCTCATAATGCAGGTAATGTGCCTCATTCGGAAACTCTATGAGCAACTGCTCATTCAACACAAAGTCAAATCAGCGGTACTCAAGGATTCTCCCAAGAGACACAGTACCAAATGAGCCCAGTCTTCATCTCAGGTCACTGGATAGTGTCTATGTCTCGCAACCATATAGCAAGACAGAAAGCACCTGGACTCCAAAGACTTGGACCTTCATCCCTTTGCATAGATAATCGGGAGCGCCACACTACCCTTTCCAGCAACCTCATGACCCCCCATGCTCTCCCAATCGGTCTACTGACTTCATAGGAAAAGTCAGATGAATGTCACTGCCGAGGTAAGTAAACCTCTCAACAAGGTTGACACTCTCCGCAAACAGACATACTGCTGAAGGCTGTGCCCAAGAGGTAATTAAAGGCCTGTACCTTGGTTTTTATCCAGGACACTCGTAAGCCCAGACACTCAAACTTCTCACTAAGTATCTCAAGAGCCTCAATCAGAGCCTCCATTGACTCAGTGAAGATCACAGTATCGTCAGCAAAGTCAAGATTAAGTGAATCATTCTTCACCAACAGATGCCCCACAGTTGCTGGACCCCATGACCTTGCCCAACACCCAGTCCATGCAAGAATTGAACAGAGTAGATTCAAGAACACACTCCTAACGAACCCCGGAATCAACTTGGAAAAACACAAAGGTTCTACCTCCATTCTGCACAGCACTCACAGTACCAGGCCAGGCATGATATCCAGCAACCTTGAGGGGATCCCGCGAACCCTCAGGAGGTCCCACAGGGCAGCTCAATCAACTGATTCGGATGCTTTACAAAAATCGACAAAAGGCTGCAAAGAAACTCTGCTGATATCCACATTTGTGCTCCATGAGAACTCTCAGTGCCAGGATGTGGTCGATGGTAGACTTCTTAGGCATAAAACCAGTGCCATGCTCCGGTCGCTGGTAGGTAAGCAAGTGATCACAGATCCTATTGAGGAATACCTTAGCAAGGAGTTTACCCGGCACTGAGAGCAGTGTTATCCCCCTATAGCTGCAGCAATCCATGCAATCACCCTTCCTTTTCCAGACAGAGATGACATGTCCCATTTTCCAGTCAGTTGGGATGACGCCAGTCTCCCAAATGGAAGCAAAGATTGCTTGCAATGCCAGGAGGAGTTCACCCCAGATACCACAGATCCCTGCAGCCTTCCCCTCCCTCAGCTGGTTCACCACCTGTGCAATCTCAGTGAGATTGGGTGCTTCACAGCTAATTGGAGGATCAGCCTCAAGGACAGTGGACCCAGAGATATCCAACATCCTAGCCGAAGGATCAGCTTTGAACAGCTGCTCAAAGTAGCCAGCCTATCGGTCACAACTGCAGTGTCATCCATAAGGACCATTCCATTAGCCGCCCTGACTGCAACTCTCCGAGGAACAGATTCAGATGTGCGTAATGTATCGATTCCTTTGTAAACAGGATGTGGGTCTCTAGACCACAGATGGTGTTTCACTTGCTCACAGATTCCTCTAACGAATGCCTCCTTATCTGCCCGAAGAGTCCTCACAGCTGTCCTTCTCAGTTCCCGGTACAGACCAGAGTTGCCATCAAGTCATGCGCTGCGACTCCTCTTGAGAATACCCAGGGTCCCCTGTAAGATTAAACAACCTCCTTCTGGGAACACCGGTAACACCAACACAACCCTCAGCAACCTTCAGGGTCTTGTCACGGAAGGTCTCCCACATCATATTAGGATCGGCAGTTGCACCCAAATCTGTAAGTTCCTCACACAAACTGCGTGCAAACTCATTAGAAACAGCCTGATCTTGGGAGTCTGGCCAAGTCCAGCCTCATTTTCCTAGTAAGTGGTAAACTACTGGACCTAAACTGGATCTTCAGAGTAGCAACAACAAGTCTGTGGTCAGAATTCAAAAACTGGTCACGTCTTTAGACCCTGCAGTTTTGCAAGAGCCTCCAGCATCTGCCCACAAGGATGTGATCGATCTCCTTCACCACACCACCAGTATTGGAGTACCAAGTCCAATGATGTAGCTCAGGGCACTGGAACCAGGATCCAGTGATTCACAGACCCTGACCTTTTACAAAGTCAAGGAACATGGACACACTTTCACCACAGTCACCAGACCCATGGGGACCGAGACAATCCTCATCGCCAGCTCTGTCGGTGCCAGTGGTTGCACTGAAGTCACCCATGACCAGAGGAGTGTCACCTTACTGCCACCCATCAACCACTGAGCGAAGCTGCGAATAAAATGTCTCTCTCACCAAGACATCACTCACTGCAGTCGGAGCATACACCAAGACAACAGACAAGGCACCTTAGAGAGTGCCGCTACTGAAATGCAGAGTTTACGCAGCTCCTCTGACAGCAGAGGAAGATCATCCTGCCGGGGAGACAAGACATTCTACGCGCCTACCCGGATGGGCTGCCTCATATTGGAACCCGAGTGCTGCCGTGCAGCAGGCGACACCTCAGCACCACACCAGTTCTGATCCCCAACAGGCCTGACCCCATTGGTTCTCCAACGATATTGACTCTCCTGGGTTTGGGAAACCTCGAGGGCTTTCCCCCATCCTCTTCATGATGTAAGCAGCTTTCCTATGGGGGGCTGCAGCAGAGCTACTCCTGTGGAGAGCAAAAAAGAGTCCTTTCTGTTGTCTCACAGCTGTGTGAAGTGTGTTTTTACGGGAGGGAAGAGAGGGGAAGGAGAATTTATAAAAAGTAAAAGACTTACTTGACTTTTCCTTGTCCTGCAATTAACACTAGAATCCCTGAAGCCTACGAAAACACTTATAATCCCAGGCTACCTTAAATTCCTTCACACCTTATTATGAGCTCTAGTTTTCCAAATGTGTTAAGCAGCACAGGCAGCATGCAGCCTGCTATTTCATCCCCCCACCGACGCAGCACAAGTCACACAGAAGATTCTCAGAGCTCAAGTCTGTTTATCTGGGTGTGAGGTGCCTGGAATTGTAGAGGGTAAATAATACCTCGTCATTTGGAGTAAATACATTTCATCTGTGTTCCATGTCTACAACAATCTATGTAAATGCAGGATAACAGGAAATGCGAGGCAGGAATTGTTGAACACATAACTAAAACAGAAACCTTTTTCATGTTTTAGTAATAATTGACAAAATGTAGGCATGAAGTGTATAATGTGTGAAGACTTAAGTCCAAAAATCAAATAAACAATCAAATACAAGTACTATATAATAAAACAAATGCGCTTTTATTCAAGAATATAACTGAAGAAAAAGAAACTGGGTTAGGGTACGATGCTGACGCGACTGCTTAGGTGGTGCAGCACTAAGAACTGCTGACTCATAATCAAGAGGTTGTGGGTTGGATTCCAGGCTCTTCCTAGATTTACTGTTTTGAGTAATGAGCTGCTCTTGTTGTTACTATGATACAATAAAGACTTACATTTGACTTATTTGTAACAGCCATTGTAAATTTATGGTACTTGTAATTGTATGGTACTTTTTTTATTATTCAGTTTTATTCTCTCAGTCATGTTCACTCTCCCCCCGATCTGACACTGGTAGTTTTCAAATAAAGACGTGCTATAACAGAGGTGAACTCAGATGAGGGTTCTACATCAGACAAAGAGAACCGAAGCCCTACCCGCAAGAAACGTCCAGTCACACAAGAACGCAGCAGCTACACCAGGCGTAAAGGCGAAAGATGACACCGTTTGGATGCAGCAACAGGGGCTGTGCTAAGGGCCACGGTTAAATGATTTTCCATATCTACAAAACACATGAAGACTGGGTTATCATACACCCACACACCCTCCAGCAACTGTACCAGGGAGAAGACCTTGTCTTCTTATCAACTGCCAGGAAGGAATCCATATTGTTCCTCCTGTACCTTAGGCTCAAACATCAGATAAAGTCCTACATCCAGTACCCCTCCATAGGCCTTAATTGAGAGGCTGAAGACTATGACCCATTTGTAGCTGGAACACACACTCCGGTCACCTTTATTAAATATAGTGACCACCACACTAGGCTGCCAGTCCAAGGGCACTTGCCAACCTCCCATGCTTCACTAAATTGACATGTTAACCATGCTATCTTATCAATAGAATCCCTGATGTATGTATTCCAAATGATGGTATATTATTTACCCACTACAATTCCAGGCACCTCACACCCAGATAAACAGACTTGAACTTTGAGAATCTTCTGTGTGACTTGAGTTGCATCGGTGGGGGGATGGGATAGCAGGCTGCTTGCTGCTTGTGCTGATTCACACATTTTCAAAACAAAAGACGCTAATGGAGAGGTGTTAAAGAATTTAAGGTGGTCTGAGATTACAAATTTTTTCATAGGCTTCAGGGATTCTACTGTTAATCCGTCATTTAAAGAACTATACCCAAATAAATCACAAAACACTTTGATCTGAAAAAGCATAGACAAGTCACAAAACCCATCTAATGATGAACAAGATATTTTCCACAGTGTATACATAAAAAATATTACTATTTCATGCATACACAAAAAAAGTAAAAGTATTATAATGCTTACAATAAAATATGAGGCAATTAAGTCAACAAAAAGTACAAATGATTTTGTGAATTTACATACATTAAGTCAAAAAACGGCACAAGATGGAACTGTTCTTGAAAATGTACTGTGTTCATAATGTACATTTACTTATTGCATTGTAGAGGTAAGGACTTTTGTACAGGTTATGTATATATACACGGTATTCCATATGACAAAGTTACGCATTTAACTTTAATCACTTTCTCCTTAATTTCAAATTAAAAAATATAGTTAGAAACAAAATTTCAGCTTATTACCGTTCATATGTAATGATATCAGTATCACTGTATAGTGAAAATGTTAAACACAAATAAATGCAAAGTCACACACCTTATTATACTGAATGTAATTTTGTGACTGTACTGACATTAAATTGATCTCTCAAACTCAAAAATCTGAATGCACTAAATTTGAATACAAGGGAATTAACATGGACAGATGGATGAATATTCATTGACAGCATGCACTAATGTTACCAAAATAGCCCATACACCATGTGATGAAATTATTTCATAAAAATATTGCTTTTGCAGCAACACTGGACATGAAGGTATAATGATGTTATGCATTCAAATAAATTTATCATAAAACCTTTCTTTTAGAAAAAAGACTAACACACAAGTTGAACTGAGCAGCAAAATTTTGTCTTAGTTTACCTGTGTAACAGCCCACTGAGCAGCAGCAATGGCAGTACTAGCAACTGTTGCAGCATTAACTCGGCTGCACTCATTCATGAAAACATCCCTGAGAAACATGAAAAAACAAAAATTAACATATTTAATTTTCTAACTCAAATTAGAGAACATATCTCACTCAATTATTACAAGTCTACAAATCAGGTCTGTCTAAAACTACAGTAGTGTCTAAAAGGTTATAAAAGCCAAAACCCTCTATAAAAAATAAATAATTACAGACAAGTGCAACATGAAAAAGGACTGCATCCATTGCACCATCCCAAAAAATAGCTACCTCCCACATGAAGAACTGGGAAAATATTAAGGAGAAACAATTTAAAACTAGAAAATCCACATAACTACACAGATAAAAAAAAAAAAACACACACAAGCATATATGATACAATTGCACTATAATGTCAATGTATTGTTTATCTCACTTCCGATTTTTATCATGTAAATTCCTTTATTCAGTTAACTTTACCATTATCTAGACAACAAAAATTGCTGTATTTGTACATGGCATAAAAGATTTTGGGAGATATTACTTTTAAAAGGACAAAAACAATTATACAGTATATGGTTCTTCCTTCAATCAATATTAATTACTAGCAAGCTTTTAACAATAAGCAATAGATAAAGTAAAGGATCCCTGAAGCACTGCACCGTTTAGATCCCTTAGCAAATTCAACAGCTATATTTTTTCCATCAATGTTCAGTGGTGGCTGAAGTGTTTGGAGAATCTGTAGCAATTGAGATGCTTCCTAAAAAAAATAAATAAAAATAAAATCAATTAATTTTTGTTACAGTGCTTCCCCATTTAAAAGATAAGTGGTGTACAAATTTACAAAAAAGTACTATTAGAAAAGAGTATGTACATAAACATACATTTCTATAACGTTACATTGGAACCTCGGTTTGCGAGTAACTTGGTTTACGAGTGTTTTGCACGACGAGCTAAAATTTTTAATAAACTTTGACTTGATAAACGAGCGAGGTCTTGCAATATGAGTAGTATGTATACACTTTGTCTGCTGAGAGTCATGTGATCACAACTGAGCTGATGGTTCTTCTCTCTCTCTCTCTCTCGCTCCGGGAATGTGGGCAATCGTCTCCTATTCTCAGTCTGAGTCGGCGTGTCTCACTCATATAGTCAACATCCGTACGAACGTGCACGGTTTACTACAGCATTGTGACTGTGTGTGCGCGTGTGTGCTGTGACGTGCGAGTCCCTGTTTTGCACCCCAAAACACGAAGCTGAGTCTCAGTACTTTAGCAGCACCAGTTTTATTCAGCTTGAAACAGCAACAGCGCGGTTATTTATTGTAGCGGGATTTGCCATTCTCCTATACACAGACACAGCAGTCAGGCAGGGTCGTGGCCAAGTAGTACTGTGCCCTGCGCATTTATAATGTTCCTTGTATCACCCATCGACGGCAGGCGCTTATAGCATGTCCGCGATCTTTTCGGATTCGTTTTTACGGCGAACAGCTACAGCGCTGGGAGACTGCAATTGCTTTGGGACACTCTTCTGCGTGTCATCCCATTGGGTGGAATCTCACAAGAGTTTAGAAATTCACTCACACCAGCCATGATTATTTTCAAAGGTAAAGTGCGGGTTAATTTGTTTTATGTATTTTTACTTTATATTTTGTATTAATCACTTTTATATGAATGGTTTTGGGTTGTGGAACGAATCATCTGATTTTCCATTATTTCTTATGGGGAAATTCACTTTGATATACTTTGATGTGCTTTGGACTGCGAGCACGTTTCCGGAACAAATTATGCTCGCAAACCGAGGTTGCACTGTATTTAAAAATTAAAATCATTGTAACCATTTAAAAGTAGTAGTACTGTTGCATGTGCAGTGAAAATATTAAATTAAAGCCAGCTTAGAATAAAAGGAGGAAATAAAACACCAATCTATGCAAATTCCAGAAAAAATACACCTGAGGTGTCCACATACATTAGGAAACAGTAAGCAAAGTTTATCTGACAAGAGAAACAAATAGTAACAAGGTCCTTCAAAATACAATTCCTATGGTACAAAATAGTATTCATATCACTTGAAAATATGAGACAAGAGCATTGCTGAAATATTCAAAGTACATAGGTATTCTCAAATGTGAGCAAAAAGCTGCTGAAAATTTCAGGTCATATTTTCAACTATAGCAAGCCCTTTTGGTTCAAGATTCACCAGCTGTAACATTGTGCAGTGACTCTGCAACCCTTCAGTATTCGTTGTACATGCAGGCAATGTGCTGTCCAATCTTTTCAATTCTACAATTAGTTTTGCCTGAAAACAGGAGTGCTTTAATCAGTGGTATCTGGATGCTTTCTACATACAACAAACTACATTCTCCAATTTGGTTCTGACACCGTACTTTCCCTGCCATCATTGCTAATTGTGGAATATTCTTTCAACATAACCAGCTTAAATAATTTTCCATTTTTTGTCATAAAGCTTTTTGCAATTATGATTAATTTGTAACTGGTAACTCTTGTATTCTTTTTAAAATCTGATCTCATCATCTAAAATCACTTCTCCTGGTGAGGATCACAGAGACAACAGGCCAAGCAGGCCAGTCCAGACTTCCATGTCCCTATGTTAAAGTATCTCTGTGTCTCTGTTTATTTTCTAGTTTGCAGTGCTGGTTTGTTTTTTTTGTGTGTGTTTGCTCTAGCAATACAGTACTGTAATAATGGTTATTAATCAGCAATGGAAAAAAATTATCCTGCATTGACTTTCAGACACTTTATTCCACTGAATTTTTTGACAACAGTAGTGATGAGATTGTGTACATGAGGGATCAGCTGTTAGCCCTGCGTTTGCCCAACAGAAGATGGATACACCAAAGAAATTACAATGCAGATATTGTGGCAGTACACATGTTATTAAAATAAGAAAAAAGATACAGAGATATGAACTGCATCTTTTGGCAATTGTTATGTGAAATGCAAGATCTCTGGTGAACAAAATGGAAGAACTAACTGTACTGACGAGTATGCAAAAGGAGTGTAGCTTTAGGTGTATTACTGCACAAACATGTTCCAGATTTCCATACTGTCTTAATTGGATTTACCCACTATTAGCAGACCAAATGCACCAACAGTATGATAAGAGTAAAGTAGTGCATTCATTATAATCTCGGGAGAGATTGTAAGATGTCTCTCTCAGCAAAGTTACCTACTTTTGATTAGTTTGCCAAGTGCAGTACACAAGTTAACAGAACACTCCAACTCTTGTATGCAAATGTCAAGGATGTGTACAGATCTAAAGCTCTTCCTCCTCTTGGGAAATCTGAGCACATTTTCATTCAACTTATGCCCCAGTATAAGCCCATTGTTCTGCAGCAGCCAGTTATCAACAGGTAAGTTAGTAAGTGGCCATCTAAGGCAAAAGACTCTTTGAAGGGCTGCTATGAAGCTACAGACTGGGATGAGTTCTACGAACAGTATAGTGAGGATACTAATGAACCTATTGCCAGTAATACTGGATATATTATTTTTGTGTGGACAGTGTTATTGCACCAAGGACTGTTCACTGCTTTCTCACCCACCACCCTTGAGACACCAGTGAAATGAAGACTCTTCTTTACCAAAAAAGAGAGACTTTGGGGCTGGAGATAAGAGTGGACATTAAGAGGGTGCAGGGAGAATTAAAGGAAAAGACCAAGGAGACTAAAGAGAACTATAGGAGGGAACTAGATTCTAAAGCAGAAGCAAAAAAAAAAAACAGGAGGTGATAAAAGGATTGAAAAACATCATAGGCTTTAAACAGCTCAAGTCCAGATCAGATGTGGGAAGTACAGCAAGGGCTAATAAGTTAAACCAATTCTTTAATTTGTTTGACTGTGGGCTTCCTGCTCACAGTTTACCTACCCAGGAAGCAATCAATGGGGCTCAACATCGTTTGTGTCCCCACTCAAGTCAACATTCATATTTTTTTTAAATACTTCAAATTAAATACTTTAATGGCCACTTAGACACAGCCATCAGCAGTGTGTCTGTCTGCAGAGAGAGTGTCGACCATGCTGAGAGGTTTACTTACCTTGGCAGTGACATTCATATCTCTGGTGACTCTTCCTATGAAGTCAGTAGATGGATTGGGAGAGCATAGGGAGGTCATGAGGTCGCTGGAAAGGGATGTGTGGCGCTCCCTATACTTATGCAAAAGGGTGAAGGTCCAAGTCTTTAGAGTCCTGGTGCTTCCCTGTCTTGCTATATGGTTGTGAGACATGGATGCTACCCAGTGATTTGAGACGAAGACTGGACTCCATTTGGTACTGTCACTTCAGAGAATCCTTGGGTACCACTGATTGACTTTGTGCCGAATAAACAGTAGGTCATGGAGTTCCAAATGAGACACATTACCTTCATTGTGAGGGAGCGTCAGTTACGGCACTTATGTCCATGTGGTGTGATTCCCCAAGGGTGATTCAGCTTGCAGGATACTCATTGTTGATGACCCAAGTAACTGGACCATGCCAAGGAGATGCCAACGTAACACCTGGCTGCGACAGACAGATGGTCATTTCCGGAGGGTGGGACTGGACCGCGTGTCTGTCTGGAGGGTTGCCAACGAGGATTCCTAGCTGTTTCATCATGTGGTGGGTGCGCCAACATGTTGTACCAGTGCATGCTCCCCAACCTGACCTGGCCTGACAAATGCCAGTTTCTCTGTTCTCATGTACTAGCTATGACAACTTGCACCTACCAACAAACAACCTCTAGCTACCCAGGACTGACCTTCACAGTAGATCAGGTGAAGAAAGAACTACGCAATGTTACGTTAATGTAAACATACTGGATCTGACGGTGTTAACCCTAATGCACTGAAGAAGTGTGCTAGGCTAACGTGTATAGTTTTTCAGCATATCTTCTATCCAAATCTGATCCTACAAACGGTTTTAGCTGAATGAAAAACATCTTGTCTGGGACTAGTCCTGAGGATAATGTAACTGAAAGTGTTAAATGACTACTGACCGGTGGTACTGACCTCACACATTATTGTGGCTTTGGAAAAGCTAATATTGTCTTACTCGCAACCCCTGGTCAGAACAATACTGGATCCTCTGCAGTTTTCCTATCAAGACCAAACAGTGGTGGGCAATGCAGTTATCTATATGCTGTATACAGCTTACTCCTATCTGCAGAAACAGGGTTGCAGGATGAGAATTTTGTTTTTAGATTTCTCTAGTGCATTCATCACCATAGGGCCCAAACTACTAGGGGGGAAGCTCCAATCAGTAAGGGCTGATGCTACCACTGTGTCCTGGATAATGTACTACTTAACTGGTAAAGCATAGTTTGAATGGCTTAAGAACTAGATATAGTCATGAGTAACACAGGGGTCCCACATGGAACTGTGTTGGCTCCCTTCCTGTTTTCTTTGTACACGTCAAACTTTAGATACAATACTAAATACGGATAATGAATTGTGTCATCTGCATAAATATTTCGATGACATAGTCATAATTGGGTGCATCAGTGGTGTGGAGGAGAGAGAATAAAGGACACTAATGAAGGATGTTATTGAATGGTGAAAACTGAACCACCTGCAGCTCACCATCAGTAAGACAAATTAAGCATAGCTAAATTTTATATATCAAAATATTTACTTTAAAGTACTGTACGTAATGGTGTGATGCGCTAACTACCCTGAAAGCAGTTTTTAATAAAAACAAGATTTTATTTTAAGACATTTGATACAGTATGAGATGTTGATTTCTTTTCCCATCACTCCTTGTTCAAAAGTAATTTGAATATATTAAATGTGAAATAGAATGTTACTGTTTGAATGACTACATAGCTAATAATAGGGTTTAGCTTTATTTTCTATAATTTAATGCTCTAATGAAACATTCTGGACACTTAAATTCTGAAGTCATAGGTAGAAATGCATGTGTCAATTTCATTAGTAAAATATTAGCTTTAAGAAAAATAGCCTGGATATGAATATAGAAACTGTTTAGCTTTAAGATTAAAAATTGAGAGGAAATAATAGATGTATTTTATGATAATTGTAACTTTTGAAAATTACCTGTTAACTTTAGATGAAGTGAAATACAAATTTATTTTCTAAATAATGTAAATCCCAAGACTGCACATAATTGAACAGTATTCTGTGATTAGAGCAATTGGTAAAGGGAATGTGGAGCTAAACTGTTTTAGTTTATTTTTAGCTCATTTCCAGAAATAATTAGGAATGTACCAGTCCAGACTGTGGATTTCTTCTTTAACTTTTGCTTGCTATGCTGGCTGTGAGATGTTCTCTGGAGGACACTGGTATTATATTACATTCATTATGCCTGTCTTAGGCTCCAGTTCAAGACTGGAATAAGAAAGGAAAGTAAAAACTTTAAAATGTTTTACAGAAACCTCCACAGAACACAACTCTTTAACTACTAACCTCCATACCACTCTACTTTCTCTTTTCTTTTGTTTGGTTTGGCACTCCTGGACATATCTGTGTTCTCTATAGGAGAATCAGAACATACGGCTCTTGCCTAGTTGTAATATTAATGGGACTGGTTTCACGGTTCTTGCTGACCGATACCTTACGGCTCCACTAGTTTGAATATTTTGAGACAATTGAATGCTTTTCCTTTGGTATGTATGTATTTTTATTTATAAAGCACTTTAAAAACAACCTCAAGGCTGACCAAAGTGCTGTACAAAGAAAAACAACACATAAACACATAAGAACTGAAGAGATTCTTAATAGAAAGTATAAAAAGTATACAAATAGCCAACATATTATACAGGGTTAAAAGCCAGAGAGTAAAGATGTGTTTTTAAATAGGATTTAAAGGCAGCTAGAGAAGGAGCCTGCCTAACGTGCAACGGCAAATCGTTCCAGAGTTTTGGGGCTGCAACTGAAAAAGCTCAATCACCTCGGAGTTTGCATCGTGCCTTGGGAACGCGTAAAAGCATCTGGTCTGCTGACCTGAGAGACCGAGACGGTACGTAAGGGTGCAGCAGTTCCGACAAATAAAGAGGGGCATACCCATTAAAAGATTTAAAAACAAATACAAGGATCTTAAAATGGATTCGAAAACGAATTGGAAGCCAGTGGAGGGAAGCCAAAATCGGGGTAACATGCTCATGCTTTCTTGTGCCAGTTAAAAATTGAGCAGCAGCGTTTTGCACCAGCTGTACGCGAGCCATGGAGGCCTGGCTAATTCCAAAAAGAAGTGCATTGCAGTAATCTAGACGAGATGTTATAAAAGCATGTATCACTGTTTCAAGGTTGCGCTTAGACAAAACAGGCTTGATTTTTGACAGCCACCTCAACTGGAAAAAGCAAGATTTTACCACTACATTCACATGGCTATCAAGTTTTAAAGTGGAATCCATTTTTACACCTAAATTTGTGATCATGGATTTCTCAAATTGAGCCACAGTGGAAAGGTCGATGCAGGGGGTCCCGCTGGTGCTATTGGGCCTAAATAGCATGACTTCTGTTTTGTTCTCATTAAAATTTAGAAAATTTAATGCCATCCAACTCCTTATGTCAATAAGGCAATCAAGCAGGGGCTGGACAGAACATGGACCTTGGCGCTTCAGAGGGAAATACACCTGACAGTCATCTGCATAAAGATGAAAGGAAATACCGTGTTTCCGAAAAATAGCACCGAGTGGCAGCAGGTACAAGGAGAACAGAAGAGGTCCCAGGATGGAGCCCTGTGGTACCCCCCCGGGAAGGGCAACAGAGGTGGAAGTAAAATCATCAATACTGACACAAAAACTTCTATATGAAAGATAGGACCTAAACCATTGGAGAGCTAAACCTGTGATGCCCACCCACTGCTCCAGCCTAGAGATGAGGATCTCATGGTCTATCGTGTCAAATGCAGCTGTTAAATGCAAAAGCATAAGTAGTACACAGTCACCAGAGTCCACTGTCAAAAGAATATCATTAAAAACCCTTAACAGAGAGGACTCAGTGCTGTGGTGAGTTTTAAACCCAGACTAGAACACTTCCAGAATTGCATGTTCGTCCAGAAAGGACTTCAATTGAGTATAGATGACTTTTTCCAAGAGTTTGGACAAAAAAGGTAGCTTGGAAATAGGCCTAAAGTTAGACATAACAGAATGGTCCAGACCTGTTTTTTTCAGCAGTGGTTGCACGACAGCATGTTGAAAATGTTTAGGCACCACACGAGAGGTTAAACTACTATTAATAATAGTAAGAATAGAAGGACCCAAGGTAGAAAAGACCTCCTTAAATAGTCGAGGAGGAACAACATCAAGGGGGGAGCCAGATGGCTTCATACTGAAAACCAGCGGCTTTAAAAAGGACAAAGTGACAGGCTCGAAGTGGTCAAACACAGCCAAACAGGGTATTAAAATCATGGATCATGAGAAGGTGGTGAAATGACGGCCCTAGTGCTTACAACCTTCTTCAAGAAAAAGTAAAGAAATTTATCGCAAGTTTCCCTAGAAGCTTCCAGAAAGACAGGTTCATGAACATTAAGTACAGAACTCAATGTGTTAAAAAGTACACGGGGGTTATGAGAGTTAGACCCAATAACTTCAGAAAAAAATTTTGATCTTGCAGCTTTCAAAACTTTCTGATAACACAACCAACTTTCTCTCAATATTTCAAAAGAAACCTGCGACCTGTCCTTTTTCAACCTCCGCTCTGCTCTCCTGCACTCCCGTCTATATGCACAGGTATTAGCATTTAACCACGGCTCAGAGCAGGTATGTATGTATTTTATATTATATATATATATATATATATATATATATATATATATATTTATTAAGGCTGACTTTATTTTATATTGTGGTGATTTGTTATGATGAATATGCTTATGAGTGGGGTCCACAACAATGGCCAAACAAGATACAACTATAGACAATTTTTTTTATTGAGGTATCTATTTTTTGAACATAATGGCTACAATGAGTGGAAACGTCTGCATTGTGCTTACCAGCTGCAGAATTAATTTTTGACCATTAAAAACAAACTGGCTAACAGATGAGCAGAGACTGGATAAAATGACAGTCTGTTTAACCACTAGCGTTTTTTTTTGTGATAAGGGGTGCCCCCAGCGAAACAGGCCTAATATCTCATGAGACACTATTTTTGGGATCCATGAGTAACTTAAAAAATTACAGATAAAATACTGCAATGCTGAATAACATGGAACATTTAAGTCTTTGCACCTGCAGGTAAAAGCTATTTTTCCTTGCACATTTTTATGACAGTGCTTGAATTTGAACCTGGAGGCTGAGCTGTGCTAAAGGTCTGTAGATAAATGAATCATCTGACTCCCAAGGAGAAACCAGCCATACCAGAGAGGGGACCAGGCTATCGACCAACTGACTACTGGACAACGTACTCAAATTTCAGTTCAAGGGATCATGGGTTCCTGCTGCTAACAAGTCAACTGTGCTGGTGACCATTGACATCAAAAGATAATCGTGGGTCCAGAATCGTAGAGGGCAGCCTACATCGCATCCAGACCAGAGCCTAATTCATTAGATGAAGAATTCCAGGATATTGATATCCTTTACTTTGGGGTATTGGACTCCAAGATCTGACTCACACTTCTACTGTGCAGGGTTCTATGCTCTTTGCCAGACCCCACTTTAACTGTGCTTGATATGCCTTACAGTTTGTCCACTCGTTTTCAATTTTATGACAGTTGTTGACCAAGTACTTGAGTTCATTTTGCCCTAGGAGTTAGAACCACAACCTAATCTCTCTTTTTCTGCAACAATGTATTAAAGGAAGATATGAACCATGGAGTTATGGATGGTATAGAAGGAAAGGCTAATTATCTGCAAGCACAGCAAAGCAAATTAACTCCTTTTCATAAGCAATATGTATTTATTGAATATTTGTAACTATTTTATTATTGGAAATACTGCACAATTATTATTTAAATTGTTTAACCTGTATAGCAATTGGGGTGGTATAACTGAACAAATTTAGAAAATGTGATTAGCATAACATGGTCAGCACTTAGAGTAAAGAGTAAATATTTTTATATAGCTGTTTCTAGTATATCTGAGTCTATTGATACTTAAAGTTTTAAGGAACAATGTTTGTATGTACTTTGGACTGTTAATCAAATTTTAACACATGATTATTAGCACTTGCAGCATTACCAGTTAAAAGTCAGTCCAATTTAAATTTTTTTGGTTATTGGTTTTAATAATTGAATGAATAATGGAGTTTAACATAAAGAGAAATTTGTTAACTATGAAGAATGGTAGTAAACCTGAGGGACAGTCAAGTGTTTTGGGAATAGAGACACTCAGGATAAAATGTCTAAATCTATTCATATAAGGTGAAGATAAAGTTTAAATTATTGTTTTTTCATCAAGGATGTGAATTTTATTGTGCAATAGTAATTGATACAGAAAGATGGAACAAATATGAATATTAATGTATTCAGAATTTTACACTAGGATTAGATGCAACATCAGGACAGATTTTATATTGGGTTTTAACTCTTTTAGGGCGGATGTTGACTTTTGTCGACAGGAGGGGTTGAGGGCGAATGTCGACAAAAGTCGACATCCAGGGATAGAGGGCGACAATCAGCTGTTAATGGTGACAAAACTCACTGTCACGTCGCAGGCATTCCCTCTGTGCTTGGAGGAATGCTAGACTCGTTGACTCGGCAACTAATCCTTGCGTGTGCGTGAGTTGCGAAATGTAAACAATGGCAAGATGGCATCGACATGTCACAAGGGAGCGAAGCGAGTGCAGAAAAGAAAACACTCGGCAGACAATGTTTTGCGCATTATCGCGGAGTCGGACTCTGATTTTTCAGAATTGGATTTTATTGACAGTGATCAGGAGATCGAACAAGAGAGTGAGAAGCCGGCATCAGCTGATCGGACACCAGCCGATGCCGCGCCAGCTGATCCGCTGCCAGCTGAGCACATTTGCGCAGCCGATGCATCTACAGCAAAGTTCGCGTTGGAGGAATATGCAGACATTGACCCGTGGGAGCCGAACTGGCTACCGGACTTCACAAGACGGCATGGCTTGCTGTTGGACACGACAGATCACCAGCTGCTGAACTACTTCAGGCTGCTCTCTCCTGATGCTGCTTTTCAGCTACTGTCAGACAAGACAAACAGGTAGGCAGAGAAATTTCTTGAATCGCGGGCTGCGCTTGCATCGCATTCTCATTTTTCAAAGTGGAAACCCACAACAAAAGACGAGATGAAGCGCGCTGTGGCATTACAAAAAGAGATGGGACAGAACTGGTGATATAACTTCAGGGAGCATTGGTCCAAACGTGCTTTGTCCCCTGGTGGCTTTGGACAGGTTATGCAGCGTGATGATAGGTACGTGATGCCGCAAAGTTATCACTTCTGTAATAAACAGAAGCAAATCCCAGCCAGGCTATAACGCCATGCATAAAGTTCAGCCCCTGCTTGACATTGTGGAAACCAACATAGAAACAATTTTATCAGCCTGGCTGTGATTTGTCTGTGCACGAATCTATGATAAAATAAAAGGGGCACCTTTTTTTCTGCAAATATATGCCAGACAAGCCCACAAAGTATGGCATAAAGGATTTTGTACTGGTAGAAGCAAACACTGGTTTCTGCCTGAAAGTAATTACATATACAGGAAAGTATTTCTTTCAAAGAGAGAACTGTCCCTTGACAAGTCAGGTTGTGCTGGAGCTGCTTCAGGGCTATGAACATTTGGGCCATGTTGTGTACATTTGGACAATTTTTATACATGCCCAGAATTGTTCATGGAGCTACAGAGCAGAGGAATTGGAGCTTGTGGCACAGTGAGGGTGAACAGGATACACATGGCTTCACAGTTGAAGCCAGACAGGCTGAAGATGAAAAGAGGTGACAATACGGTTTTCATGTGGGCAGAAAATTTGGTGGCAGTGGCATGGCACGATGGCAAATGGGTGACTTGTCTCTCTACAGTACACACTAACAATATATGTGAGAAAGTGCAGCAACAGACAATTGAAAAATAGGCACCAAAGCAACACATATTGTAAGCAGTGCAATGTGGCAATGACTGAAATTGGCTGCTTTGAGCAAGATCAGACTTTGCTGTGTAAAATGTATGTGATATGTATGTGAAATCATAGAGTATGCAGGCTCATACAACTTGCAAGACAGTAACATTTGTCAAAAGTAAATATTTTTGTTGATTTCAATTGCTTTGTGTTCTTTTTTTAAAAAAGTTAGTTTTTGGAAAAATATTCAGCCCTGGGAGAAAAGAAACAAAAAAAATTAGCCCTAAAAGAGTTAAGGTTTAAATGTGCTAAATTAGAAGCAGGATATAGTACAAACCTTTAAACTGTGTAGAACATGGTATAAGGTAAATGACGTTTGAAGGATAGTGGTAACAGTGATTTTAGGAACTGGGGTAATTAGGGCCATATAGACAGAAATAGTTGGTGGCAATACAGGACAAATAATTAATAATATTATGGCTTCTTGGGCCTAAGAAAATAGCAAAACAAAGAAATAATTTGGCACAACAGAGATGGAGTGTCTTATGCATGGAGTGGTGAGTGAGCAGTTTGTGAAATTGGAAAGCCCAGATACAAACCAAGGATCCCAGCTAGTGGCAGAAGACTTAAACATCAATAAGAAGCTTTGGTACAACATTTGCAATTTCAATGTGACCTTGACATGAGCCAATGGATTGCATTAATGAGAGTAGTGTTGACATCTTCTGAAGGGAGGATTGACACCTACTTTTAGCGCGATAGCTGTTTTTAGGCAGCAAAGGTGATCATCTAATTTAAGGCCACAGCAGGATGGAAATTGGGGCAACTTTGTGAATGACAACACGAGGATGTGAGCATGGTTGTTTGTATAAGGATTCTATCTCTGGTTATTGTTGTACACATCATTGGCACCATAAACTAGCGACTTTGGATGTTTTTAAAGTAAATACTTGGGCTGTCTGTATCACCACCACAATAACATTGATGAAAAATACTGTATAGGACTAGGTACACTTCTGTGAACCAAGATAGCTGATGTTTGTTGGATAAGAAGGAAATCAAACAGTTGACAACAATGTTTTATCATTGTATTTGAAAGTTATGAGGTTATGAGGCACAAATCTGAGATTTATATGGGAAAGCATGTAATGCCTTTAATGCATGTAATGCTTGAGAAAATGGATTTTGATACATGTTATTGTTTGACTTGATTTTCTATGTTCACTATTATTGATTTTATGTGATTTATCTTTAGGTATTAATGATTTGCCCTGATTTCTGTTATTCCCCAAATGCAGCTAGCCAGGGATCTTTTACAACCTTTTAGTCTCTAAGGGGGGACCATATTCGGTATACATACGTTTTATACAGATTAGGAATAGGGTTATACAGTGGAACCTCGGTTCACGAACGTCTTGGAACATGTACAAATAGGTTTACGACCAAAAAGTTCACCAAAGTTTTGCATCTGTTCACGACCACACACTCGGTATATGAACAAGCCAGTTTCCCTTTCAGTTTGTGCGCGCCGATGATTTCTGCATGTGTTCAGTCTATGCCTGTGCATTCCCTGTGCAGCGAGCGAGAGAGACACACACAGACACGAGAGAGAGAGTGGGGGGGGAGAGTTGGGGGGGGGCTGGTCGCATAAGGGCTTGTTTTTAAAGAGACAGATTCCAGCATTGTTTTAACCTTGTTGTATTTAATGAAGTATTTTTTCAATTGGATTTTAACCTCCACTTCACTTCTGTTTACAGCAATCGGTTCGTAGCGTGCATTGTTGCAATGTTACTTTTCTTGGTGGTTTATTAAATTACAGATTTTTCAAATGTTCATTTTTTTTCCTGTGCTAACAACTCATTAAAAAAAGTGTTTTTAGCGAGCGGTTCGTATCACTATAGCGCGGACTCTTGCAGTGTTAGTTTTCTCTGTTGTTCAAAGGTTTTCTCAGTGTTATTCAATGTTTTTACATTTAGTTTACTATTACGCTGTACATTCTATGGTATAATTAACTATATTTGTGCTTAAAAATCTTTAAAAAAAATATATTTACATACAGTTTGTACGGTCTGGAACGGATTAATTGTATTTACATACAATCCTATGGGGGAAATTACTTCGGTTCACGACCAAATCGGGTTACGACCAGAGTTTTGGAACCAATTATGGTCATGAACCGAGGTTCCACTGTAATAGGAAATTATTCCTTACAGTTTTAGTGAGACTTTATGAAGTCTCAAAGGGGGGGAATGTGGAAGAATAACTTTAGGGTAACATAGCGTTCATCTTTAAGGAATAGCATAAAAGGTTAATAAACGTCGGAAACGAGATAAAGATCAAGTGAACAACAAAATGTGCACTTAAACATAAGATTTGGTTTAGGAAAAATACTGAGATGATCAAGTAAATAAAGAATGTACCAAAAGAAAGGCTGACGTAATATACAAAATGTATTGAAGGATGACAAAGAAATCAGCAGATGTACTATAAGCACCAAGAATGGACAATTGTTATATGCACAGAAATTTCAAGCGTGGTGGCACAACTCAAAGGTATAAGAACCACCAGAATATAAAATAACAGACTTTTATTTTATATAAATCATTTGGGTGTAAACCAATGAACCAACCTGAGTAAAATGTATGCATTGATTGACACTATGTAAATTCAATAGTTTATAAAATGAACTTCTATTCTTTGATTCTCTGACCATTCTGACCATGCTGTAACGGACTGCTTTTGAAGAATGCTTCCTCCAAGGTATTTTGCCGAGGAGTAATTGAAAGATACAATGAACAGCTTTTCTCCAGCCTGATTACTGAATTGTCCTGTTAGAGGATGTTTCTTTTTTTTAGTAAGATGTTAAATTTCGTCCACAGCTTCCAGGCCAGCTAAGTGATATACTCCCTTTAGCATATCTTGGTTCTGTTGCAGAGTCTCTACTTGGTGGGAAGTGCTTGGAGCAGCTCCATGAGGAGCTGCCTTGGGAGCATCCTTACAACATGTGCAAACCACTTCAACTGGTTCCTCCTGGTTAGCAGCAACTCTGCTACAATCACGGAGTACCATCCCAGCAGCCATGTGAAGAAATCTCATTTCTGACACTGGCACTTACAATCTAAATATTTTGGTCATTACTCACACCTTACAACCACAGGGGAGGACAGGCATGTAGATCAAACGGTAAACTGAGTTTTGTTTTAGACTTAGCTCCTGTTTTGCCATCATGGTCCAGTACAGTTCAGTCCCATTAGAAATGCTGCTGCCTCAACAATCCACTTGCCAATCTTATATTCTCTTTTTTCATCACTCATAACCAAGATCCTTGAAGATTCACTAAGGGCAGTTTACCCACCACCCCTTCACCTAGAGAAAGCAATCTACTCTTTTCTGAGACAGAACCTTGGAGGTACTGATCCTCATTCCTGCTGCAGTGAATCACTCAAAATACCTGCCAAAAGTCATGGTCTGATGAGACAAAAAGGACATCATCAGTATAAAGCAATAATGCTAACCCTTAGCCTCCTCAACTGGACACCCTTGAATTCTCAACTGCGCCTAGATATCCTTTTCATGAAAACCAAAAACATGAGCTATGACAAGATACAGCCTCGATATACTCCAAAATCAATAGCGAACGAATTTGACTTAACAGCAAATATTTAAGATACAGCTCTCACTTGGTTCATATAGGGAAAAATAGCACGCAAGAGTAGCCCTGTTACTCCATATTCCTATAGCACCTCCCACAACACATGCCAAGGCCCACAGTTATATGCTTTTCCATAACTACAAAACACATGAAGACTGGGTTATCATACACCCACACACCCTCCGGCAATTGCACCAGGGAGAAGACCTTGTCTTCTTTTCAACTGACAGGAAGGAATCCATATTGTTTCTCCTGTATCTTAGGCTCAAACATCAAATAAAGTTTTCCATCCAGTACCCCTGCATAGGCCTTAATTTGGAGGCTGAAGACTATGATCTATTTGTAGCTAGAACACACACTCTGGTCACCTTTATTAAATACAGTGACCACCACACTAGGCTGCCAGTCCAAGGGCACTCTGCCAGCCTCCCATGCTTCACTAAATTGACATGTTAACCACACTATCTTAACACTAGAATCTCTGAAGCCTACGAAAAAATTTTGTAATCCAAGACCACCTTAAATTCCTTTGCACCTCACCATTAGCATCTTTTGTTTTGCAAATGTGTCGATCAGCACAAGAAGCAAGCAGACTGCTATCCCTTCTACCCAACGCTGCAGCTCAACTCAGACAAAAAGTTCTCCCAGTTCAAGTCTGTTTATCTGGGTGAGAGGTGCCTGGAGTTTTATAGGGTAAAGATTATATTGTTATTTGGAACACATGCATTTCATGTGTGTTCTATGTCTACAATGATCTGGGTAAATGTAGAATGACAGGAAATGTTGAGCACATACCAAAAACAGAATTTTTTTTCATGTTAATTCTTTGCATTTATATAGCGCTTTTCTCACTACTCAGTAATGACAAAATTTTGACATGAAGTGAATAATGTGTAAAGACTGAAGTCCAAATATCAAATATACATTTCACAAAAGGTACAAGTATAACAAAACAGGTACAAGTATAACAAAACAAATGCGCTTTTATTCAAGAATATAACTGAAGAAAAAGAAATCAAGAAATCATAATCAACAGGTTGTGGGTTTGATTCTGGGCGCTTCCTACCTCTACCGTTTTGAGTAGTGAGCTGCTCTTATTGTTACTATTACAGAAGAAAAACATACATTTGAGACTGTAACAGTCGGGGTAAATATATGGTACTTGTAAAGGTTAGCATTTTTTTAATTCAGTTTTATTTTCTAAGTCACATTCATGCTCCCCCCGATCTGACACTGCTGTTTTTAAATAAAGACGTGCTATAAGAGGTGAACGATGAAAGTAGACTGCAGAGCTTCCTGTGTTTGATCGACCTAGGCATGCTGACAAAGTACATGGGCAATGCCACTCCTTATTCAGGAAAAAATCAGTTACAGAAAGTGTAACAGTAGCTTCCACCTACAGCTATAAACACTTCAATATGTGAGCAACTCTCCACGCTAGTGTTTAGATCTGGCAGTGCTATGCTGACACTTCAGTACGTGAGCAATGGTACCGAGAATGCAGTCAGACTCCTTTTTTGGGCACATACACCCTCAGATCTAAACACTAGCATGGAATAAACATGCTGTGGTGGTGACTGGACAAGATAGCAGTCTGCTTCCTGCTTGTGCTGATTGACACATTTGCAAAACAAAAGACACTAATGGAGAGGTACAAAGGAATTTAAGGTGGCCTGTGATTACGTGTTTTTTCGTAGGCTTCAGAGATTTTAGTGTTAACAATGTTCAGTGCTTTTAATATCTCCAGTTGGATATGATCCATCCCAGCAGCCTTACCACCATGGAGTCCTTGGACCCCACTACAGTGACTTCAGAAACAGTTATAGGACCCTTCCATCGGACTTGTCCAATTCTGCCTCCTGATAATAAAATGTCAAAAATCCAAGAGGATGAATACTTTTTATAGGCACTGTAGTTGAGAATTTATGTGCTGTTTATCCTTGCATACTAATATTAATTACCCTTGGTTACCTCCACCGATAAAACACTATTCACTTCTTATACTTTGGGTGATCAACTATATTGTTTTACAAATAAATGTTTAAATAATATCCTGATCCAGGTAGTTCGTCATGTCGTGTTTGCGGCAACATGCTATCAGCGCATACTCCCAACCATTGCACAGTACGTACTCATTTACCCAGTATTCTCCTTATATTTGTACATATTGAACTTTTTTTTGCTAATTTATATTTAGCAACTAACAAGGGAATAAATGTCCTAATATAAAAATCAATTTAATGTTGCCCGTCTCTAAAAAATAAATACATTCTTACCTAGGTCTAACTGCTGCCTGCATTTTACACCCCACAAACTGCTGAGACATTGACATAATGACCCAGCTAAGAGGTAAAAGGCAGGATGTTCAAGCAGAATGTCTTCTGGTGCACCTTTGGGTTCCTTTTGAATATAGTACTTTAGTATGTGGTACTTTTTATGACCCAGGAAACTCATAATTCAATAGATTTAAATGAAGCCCAGATTCTACCATCCACAGCATTTTATTTTACATCTAGACAAATTAAATGGACACTCAGATAGATGACTGTTAGCCTATTTACAAACTGAGTAAATTTATTAACTGTTTTCGGTATGTGCTGAAATTTGTTGGTAGCATAACTTCCTGTCAGAATTTAGATATGGTATCTCTTATTGTTAAACATTATGGCTTTTTTTTTTTTAATACGTTGCCATTATGATATGTAATGTATGAACAATATTAACATTTCATTTTTATTACAGATGACATCTAGCTCTATTAATCAATAAAACATAATTAAATATCTTCATTTACTTTCTAACTGATTTTAATGAGGTAAAACTAAAATTACTAGACATATTTATAAGAAAAGGTTTATGTGGGTGGTATTCTACGCATTGTAAAACACTATTTAATATGAATCTTTTGAACCTTTGCTTGGCTGAATCCACCCATATTTCCAAACATATTATGTACACAGTGCCATATAAGAAATCCACAAAATTTTATTATAATTTCCTAAAATCCACTCAACAATGCCTTACAAAATGTAATAAGTAGTGTTTGTTACAATATCAAAAAAGTATATTTACTTACAACAATAGTGGAGAGTTGCAAAAAAGCGAAACCACGATTTAGCTGTGTTTGTTTGTCCTTAATGAGCCTCACATTTGATGGTGTGAGGGTGGCAAAGGGGGCAAGGGCAGTTAGAATCGACTCCAGTGATGTATGCTGACCAAGGTTTCTCAGAATCAAAGCTGTGAAGAATATAATTTCGTAATATAGAGATTAGAACACTTCCCTTAAAGAAAAAAAAATACTTCACATGTAGAAAGTATATTGAAATAAAAATACCTTAATGAACAGAATATTATCACTTCATAACCAATTAATTCAGTTTGTCTGTACATCATTAAATTTAGGAAAGTATTCTATTTTATGATATTTAGATTGATATACATGAATGTTACTACTACTCATTCAAGATTTTTTTGCATTTTAAAGAAGGAAAAAAATATATTTTCTTGTTAAAAAAAACAAACTAAAATGACACTTGACACCTTTCATCTAAATCACTTACCACATTAATACGTAGAAACAGGAAACAAATATTAATCCAACTTTCAGTCCAATTTTCGATTTTTAAATCAAACAATGGCTTTTTTTGATCTACTTTCAGATAATTTCCTCTATTCAATCATTCATTTCAAGCCCACGTTATCTAATTCAGGATCAAAGAAGTCGGAGACCTTCCCTGCCGCACTGGGAACAGAGCAGAAGCCAATGATGAGTTGTGGGCCATTAAAGGACACGCTTGGTGACAAGGTGCCAAACTATGTTTCCAAGCAAACTGCAAATCACAACTTTGGCATGTGAAAGCCATCTTCACACTTAATTTGGTATTGCAAATCAGATTTTAATTTGAACTAAATCGTTTGCTTTACAGTTAAGATCAGTACAACTGCCTACCATTCTAACTGAATTCATTTAGAAAATAATGATTCATAAAAATACAACTTTAAGCTGTTCTGCCCATCTGACGTCTACAGTATTAATCTAAAGAACATCTTGCTAATAGTCCAGATACACTGTAGAACAAAATGGTCAATTGCACCCTTCGTGCTAAGCTTTCAGGAGCATACAAAGTCTCCTCTGCTAAAAGAGCTGACTCCACAGGGATGAAAGAAACCAGCAGCTCTACCCCCCACATACATTCCATAAAGACATTTATTTGATAGACTGTGGTTCTGCAGGTCCACCATTATTCTCCATTTTGTCAGTTGTATTAATTTAACTTGATAACCTATAAGTGTTTAAAGATGAGCGGACATTTCTGCATACTTTTGTTAGAGCAAGTGGTACCTGGTAGGAAATTTGTCATAAACTTTTTAAGTGCAAGCTGAAACCTTGCTCACTCTTATGAACACACTTAAGCACGCATGTATTTATATAACTCTAATTCCAATCAGGAGAAGCTACACCTTACCTTAAAAGCTTGGTACATGTATATCTTCAAAGACTCAATCATTCTCTCTTTGAGACTAGAGTGCTAACCCCAGCTTGGTACTGACAGTGCCATCTCTGCGCACTTGCATTTGTCAATAATTGTTCTAATGAAATGGTGTGCTTCGGTTACCATGATATAAGCCTATATACTGTATAAACCTTGATATAATGGCCAGGAGCCAACACCTTCAGAGAAAGTAAATAAAATATAACCCTTACTGAAATGTCTAATTTTTTGCATAAAAGTAGAGATGATAATTAATTGATTGATTGATTGATTAACATCAACTGATCCACTCTTTGTTCCCATAAGCCTCAGTCTCGAGGTAGTTAGCATGGACAGTAACCGAACAATCATCTTGGTAAACTTTCAAGGACAAAAATATACACCAGTTATAATCCAAAAGATATGATTTACGTTCAGCCAGGAAAAAAACTGGGAATGTTTAATATCTCTGCAATGGCATGTAACCAACAATTTTATTCTGTTCTCCAGCAGACTTCCTTTCACTAAAGCAAAATGTCTCCTGCCTGTCATACTGTGACAGGATGGAAAAATAATTAAGACATGCAAAAACTGAGAATGACCCATACCTAGAAAATAGTCTTGCAGCTACTAGCAATGTCAGTCAGTATGTTAATTCATAGTCCAAATGTGTATCTTATGATACTCTGAAACCTTCCAACTATGCTGTAAATTCCAGCAATTTCTTGTCACAAGGTCTAATATCCAACAAGCAACTAGATTCAGCAACTGCAGCGGATAAGTATAGAAGACTCCCCGTCTCAAAAGTTTGCAAAATGTCCCTGGCTTTAGGATGAAGGATTTACTAAAAAGAGATAAATAAAATTATTTTGAGGCTGCATGTTGAGGTTTGAACTTAAGTCTTTCTCACAGCAGAAAAAACAAAAGAACAATGGGAGGTATTTTCTGCAAAAAATTAAATGAATATTAAAATTATAAAATGAAAATGCAATCTCTGTTTTGCAATTTCATTTTCAAAGTCTGCGCACAAAAATGCTGCAAAAATTAAAAATCACAACACCATTTGCATTTTCATTTTCAAAGTCTATGTGGAAGAATGTTGCAAAAAATTAAAATAAAAATACTATTTACATGTTGAGAATTGAAAATGTAAATGCAAAGTGGAAAATGAAAATTCAATGAGCAGCAGGTGGAACCACTGCTTATTTGCATTTTAGTTTTAATTTTTGAAGCTCCATTGTTTTCATGCTGTAAATGAAATTGCAAATGCTGTTATTTCATTTTATTTTTAATTTTTACAGTGTTCTTGCTCATAAACTTTGAAAATGAAATTGCAAATGGTGTTATTTAATTTTAGTTTTAATTTTTACAGTATTCTTGCAAGTAGACTTTGAAAATTAAATAGCAAAAAGACAGACTGCATTTTATAATTTTAATTTCCTTTGTTTACAGAAAATACCTCCCATAGACTCCCCTGGGTAAAAGCAACATGCTCATCCAGGTTTAACTGACCTATGCTTATCTAGGTTTAAAAAGGTTTAACTGACTACTCATATACCGATATATATCGAGGCAGATACAGTATAATAGACATATTAGGGCTGGAGATCAATTAAAAAAATTAGCTAATTAATCACAAATGCATGTAATTAATCACATCTAATATTAAAACATGTAATTATAAAATGAATACATACAGTATATCATGAAGTAAATGCAAACTGAATAACAAATTTAATTTATAATCAACACAAGGGAATTAAAAATGGCATAGTTTAAACTTAAACAATAACCTTAAACCTGAACTTTTAACAAAATACTACTTGAACAACTACAACATGAATTTGAATAGCTTCCTAAAAGGCAAATTAAAAAGAAGGCCAATGTATTAATTATCAAAATGGCATAGCATGAGACACAGACATGTTAAAGAAAAATTACACAATCGAAACAACTATTGCTGAAGACTAATTTAATTGAAAAGAGTAAGCATCTCTTAACACTAGAATTACCAAAGCCTACGAAAAAACTCTTAATCCCAGCCCACCTTAAATCTGTTCGCACCTCTCCATTTAGCATCTTTTATTTTGTAAATGTGTCGAACAACACAAGCAGCAAGCAGCCTGCTATTCCATCCCCCCCACCGCCACAGAAAGGGCAAAAAACTCTCCCAGCTCAAGCCTTGTTTATCTGGGAGTGAAGTACCTGGAGCTGTATAGGGCAAATAATATATCATTATTTGGAACACATGCATTTCATGTGTGTTCTGTGTCTACAAAGATCTATGTAAGTGTAGGATGACAGGAAATGCAAGAAATGTTGAACACATACGTAAAAGACAAACTTTTTTCATCACTCCTGGGTGCGCTGGATGTCCTCTACAGGGCTCTGCAGCTCCCCATGGTGGCCCCCACAGAATCCAACAGGGCTTCGTCCAACTCCAGTTCCCGCCATGCCCTGCAGGAATCCGTGGTGCCACAGCCACCCAGAAGGGCTGCCCTCTAGTGTCCCAGGGGAGGAATTGCCTCATCAATGCCCTTTCACTGGTCCTTCCACCCTGCTGGTGTCCAGGCCAGGTAGTGGCCGTGGCTGTCCATCACTATAATATATATATATATATATATATATATATATATATATATATATATATATATATATATATATATATATATATATATATATATATATATATATATATGTATATATATATATATATATATATATATATATATATATATATATATATATGCATGCACACACGTACACTTACACACAAATATACATATGTTCACCTGTTCCGTCATGACCTTTGCCTCCTTAAGGATCAGGCCTAGGATCCAGCAGTGTCATTTTTGTGCCTACATTGTATTCAAGCATGATCACATTACTCCAATTATTTTGTTTGTCTTTTATTTTCTTGAAAAATATATATAGTCTTTAATTATTTTTGGTGTGGACATAGCAGAAAAATCAGCAGACACCTCACATTTCCCCCAGACCACCAGCTGGAAATTCATGTGGACACTACTATGTGTGGAGATGAGACATTACAAGTGGTAACTGTAAAAAAAAAATACAATAGGACATGAACACAGATTTTTACCTTAATTTGCTTTTTAATTTTTGTTACACCATTCATCAGGTGTGGCCATTTCTGACTGACCTTGTTATTATGTTTGTATTTTATATATTTAAAGTTGTGTGTGAGATCAACATTACATGACAACCAGGCTAAATTCAGGTATGACTGCTTTTTCTGATTTTATTTATTTAATTATTTTAATTGTTCTACTGGGAGCTACCACTATTAAGTGTGTTCATGTGAAATCTTCTACTGGGACACTGATATTTCCCATCTATTTTACACCGAGATATCACAAGAACTGATACTTCTGTACTAGTTCAGAATCTAGTTCAAAATGTAATAGTACAAGCTTTTTTACATGAACGTTATTATAAAGAAAGTCGTTACTGCCCTCATGCGCGACAGCAAGCTGATGAATTCCTTCAAATAGCACAATAATACATGACAAAAACATGAGTAAAAACTACATTTAAAAAAGGCTCACAATGATAATGCCACAGCATTCATTAACACATGTCAAAAACAGCAGAGGTCATATCTGAAAATGTACTTTGCTTGCACAGGAGAACTTCAGTGTAATCATACTTGTCATTTATAAAAATTAAAAAAAAAAAAAAAAAAAAGTAAGGTCACATTATTGTCACCTTTACCCCGTTATGGAATTAGTTTAGAAGAAGATTTGTGCGTGCTTTGAAAGTAACATAATGCTACTGATCAAATGATGTACTATCATTTAACTTGTCATTTGTAAGGGGAGCTAAATAGATAATAAAATTGTTTTTAAATAGTGTCCTACAAAATACCAATAAATAAACATGAGGATTTGCATTTAGTTCAAAGTCACGGAACGACGAAGGAGACTTCACACATAGTACCATCTAACCTCTCTCTCTCTCATGCCTAGGATGTGAAGAAGAAATGGAAAATGGATGAACGTGTGCTGCAGCACGTTGTCGATGAACTCCACACCATTGCAGCAGCTGAGATTAACGCAACTCAGCTCGACTGGGCAACATCAACCCCTTGCCATGCATCTTGAACACTGGGCCGAATGAGTTCCACTCCTACTCCTATTTGAGATGATTACAATGATATCTGGTTGTTTCAGCAACACAGGTGGAAGCTCATGGCTAGATGACACCCACAGTCTCAGGCAAGCATCACCATCCAGAACTGCATTGACTTTCTTCTCTAACATGCTCTAAACATAAAACTTTTGTTTCTTGTTTTTCCGGGGCACAAGTACAAGATATTATGAAAAGAGTCCAGACAGTCAACGAGAAGCACAAGGACAGGTCTACTGGGACAATCATACTCCATTGAGGAGTAAACGACATTGGAAATTGACAATCAGCAGTCTTCAAGATGGTCTTCACAGCACTAATTGAAGCCACAATTTGGAGGACCCCGGTTGACAGAATCATCAGTTTGGGTCCTTAGACTTTGACTAGAAGGTCAGATGAAGCCTACAGTTGACTGCTGGCCATGTGGCTTCTACAAGAAATAAAATATCAATTTTGTTGACAACTGGGATCTTTTCTGGGACAGACCATGTTTCTTCAGACGAGATGGTTTGCGAACCAAAAAGATCTGACGGCAGGGAAATTTGACAATATCTCAAAGGCAATCAGCTCCTCTGAATTATAGCTGTGCTCATTTGTTTCACCAAGGCAAACAAAGGTGGTTGTTTAGAAAGTGTTAACTTGAGCCAATTAAACTCTAAAGATGCCGGTTTTGATACTTTCACATCTGTTGAGTATTTTTCCATGGGTATTCAAGGAGTGTCACAGTCTCTTTTATTGACCATTTATAGACCTCCAAAATATAATGCATCTTTTTTAATTCTCAGACTTGGTGTCTATAATAATATCTAACTATGACAGGTTCCTAAAAGTAGACAATTTTAATTTTCATGCAGATAACCAATGTGACCTAAAAGCAAGAGAATTCATGAACTTACTACACAATTTTGATCTTAGTCAACACGCTAGCCAGCCCATACACAGGGGAGTCAGACTGTTTTTGCATATTATAACTGCAACGAATGAGAAACACTGTTAAAACACATAATTTTGATACATCTGTAGCTTCAATGTTTGCTAATATTTAAAAAAAAAAAATCAGTCGGATTGTAATGCTTAACTTAAATAATGCTAATAGTATACCCAGTAAGGTAGAAAACTTTAATGCTAAGGTTAGAACTGCAGCTGAAATAGTGGCCCCTGAAAAGACTGTTAAGAAATCCTCCAGCACTATTATACCTTGGAAGACCCAAAGAGTGTCTGATTTAAAGAGAACATGCCAGAGAGAATGCAAACGGAGAAGGACTAAACTGATAATCCACTATGATAATAACTTAATATAACAATGCAGTCCATCATGAGAGGCCAGTCCTATTTCTCAAAAATTATAAATGATAATGCTGGTAACACAAGAGCTTTATTCTCAACTATTGAACATCTTCTAAAATCCAGCTCGCTCAATAAAATAAATATTAGAATAATACAGTACATCTGCTCAGAGATAATCCCAATGAACCTTAGCATGTCCTTATAAGCGAGTTAATTTTTTTCACTGAAATAGATCAATCTGAACTACTTAGAATACTTTCTCAGCTGAAATAGTCTCCCTGCATCCTTGAACCAGTACTACCAGGCTTTTTCAAAAGAAGTCTTCAATGTCCTTATTGATGGTGTACTTGACATAGTGAACTCATCATTAGATGGAGGGACTTCCCTGACTGTCTAAAGACTGCAGTTCTTAAACCCCTGCTCAAGAAAAATAACCTCGACCAATCGGTCTTCAACAACTTAAGACAAATTTCGAACCTGCCCTTTTTAAGTAAATTCTGGAAAAGGTTTTAAAGCAGTTAAATGATTACTTCAATTAACACTCAGTAGGGTTCATTGAGGATTTAGAACAAATTATAGTACAGAAACTGCACTGGTTAAAATAGTAAATGATTGGCGGGTTAATGTGGACGAAGGCTGTATATCTGTTCTTGTTCTCTTAGACTTGAGTGCTGCTTTAGACACCATAGACCTCAGTAGTCTTATAAATCACCTTAGACAACGTGGGGGTCTCTCTGGCAGCATCTTAAATGGATTTTAGACTTACTTAACAGGTAGAAGATTCTTAGTTATTTGTGGTGATTATACTTTGGAGACCCATGATATTTTATATGGTGTACCCCAAGGATCTATTCTGGGTCTGCTGCATTTTTCAAATCTACCTGCTTCCATTAGGTCAGATTATCTCAAAGCACAAGGTGAGCTACCCCAGCTATGCAAATGACACAGCTGTATCAATAGTGCCTGATGACCCTAATGCTCTTTGCTCTCTTATCCGATGTCTTAGCAGTATTTCCGATTGGATGAGTAGAACTTTTCTCAAACTAAATAAGGAAAAATCACAAATCTTAGTGATTGGCAAACTTGGAAACAGTGAGGGTATTAGAAATAAACTTTATCCCTTAGGCTTAAAAGTCAAGGCAGAGGTAAAGAATTTACAGGTAATCATTGACTCTGACCTAAACTGTAAATCACACAGTAACCAGATTACTAAGACTGCATTATTTCACTTAAGGAATATAACAAAAGTTAGACCTCTTATAACTTTACAAGATGCTGAAAAATTGTGTCATGCTTTTGTTTTTATTCAACTAGATTACTGTAATTAACTGCTAACAGGACTACCTAAGAAGGACATCAATCAGTTGCATTTAATGCAGATTACAGCAGCCAGAATCTTAACTAGAAAAAGAAAACTTGAGAACATCTCACCAGTTTTAGTGTCATTACAGTGGTTACCTGTATTATTCACAATTGATTTTAAAATACAGTGATCCCTCGCTATATCACGCTTCGTCTTTCGCGGCTTCACTCCATAGCGGATTTTAAATGTAAGCATATGTGAATATATATCGCAGATTTTTCACTGCTTCGCGGATGTCTGCGGTCTACAGTACGTGTGCTTCCTCAGTTGATTTGCCCATTTGAATTCAAACAAGGGACGCATTTGAACTCAAACAAAGGACGCTATTGGCGGATGGCTGAGAAGCTACCCAATCAGAGCACGCGGTTAAGCTCCTGGGTGCTGTGCTAACTCTTGAGCGTCTCACAACCATTCTACGAATGGCAAAAGATCTCCAGACATCAGTTGAAGAATGGGACCCGCAAATGATTCGTTCTCTGCAATTTAAAAATGCTCTTGACGGCGCCACGGAAGTGTATAGGAACCTCTTTACACAAATGAAAAAGCAGCGCCAGCAACTGCCCATCACGATGTTCCTTACACGCAAAACACTGCCTAGTACGCCTTCAGTTGAAGAAGACAACGGCGGTGCTACACAGTCACCTTAAGTGGCTCCTTTAGAACAGCTGTGACAGTGCAGTAAATGTCATCGTTATCTGACAAGTTGGTGAGTACCCAAAACTATTTTTCTACGTACTTAGTACATGTATGTACGTTTATTGTAACTGTGCACACATTTTATACAATTTTTTCCTTGCATTGTAGGTATTTATTGCCGGTGGCCTGTCTATCGTAATGGCTGTAACAAATGTGATATCGGAGACGCTCTACAGTATCTTTAAAATAACATTTCGGTTTTATGTACAGCATTTATATGTTATAGATTTTTCACGTATTTTTATATTACCTACTCAATTACAATATGTTTAAAACTGTACTACGTATTAAATAAAACTCCTCAATGATATACGATACGTATGTTTGTGAGTTGTATATAAACTGTGTTTACATACATAATTTCAACGAATCTTACCTAATAACTAAGAGAATATAAAGGGTTTATGCTGTATAACTGTACGGGGAATATTTATAAACCATGTGGGAGAGTTTATAAGGACTTAAAATATATAAAAATAACCATATAAACATAGGGTTTCTACTTCGCGGATTTTCTTTTTTCGCGGGTGGCTCTGGAACGGATGGAGGAGGGATTGCTGTACTACTAATAGTTTATAAAGCTTTAAGTAATCCAAGTAAGTAACCTTAGATCTTCTTAGGTCTGCTTATAATTCCAATCTTAACTCTTAAAAATACTGTGGATGTTGCCTTCTGCTGTTATGCACCTCAAATCTGGGATACTTTACCAGTAGAAATTCTCTGGTCTAATACTGTGAAATATTTTAAAAAATATATATATTTTAAGTTTGGCTTTATCATAGCTACATAGCTACATTTTAGCTATATTCTTAAAAGACTATATAGGCAAATAATCATCATATTGTTCAGGGTTTCGCAATCTTTACTAATCTCTGCTATTTTTTCCGGTTCTTCTGTAGTGGCAATTTGCGCTGCCACCAACTGATCAGGGAACCATGCAGATACCTGTGATGATGGAATGAAGGCAAGTGTATCAGCTGTCCACAAGACCAACTTCATCAAATCCTATCATGTGAAGCCTGAAAAGTAAAAGGATTGATTTAAGAGAATTTATGTTAGGTAGAATACCTAGTGGGGGCTGTGCCATCATTTGGCCTTGTTTTTCTTCTCCAGCCTAAATGGAGTTGTTTTGTTTTTTCTGTCCTCCTGACCATATCTTTTTTGTTACTCATTCTTTAATATTATTGCCTAGTTTAATTGATTTTTTCATGTTAAGTTTCTCTTTGACATCTTGAAAAGCACTTTCAGCTTGTTTGTATGGAAATGTGCTATAAAAGTAAATATTGTTGTTGTTCACATGTATCCACAGTTACGCATATGGGATGTTGGAGAACGGCCAGACTAAACAACAGTTGCAGCAAGTAAACATTGATACAGGAGTCAAACGAAGTGGCTATTTGGCTTGCCTACATCGGCAATGGCACGGATTGTTCCATTTGTTAATACCATAATGAAATGTATTTAGTGTTTTAATGCTTTGAAGGACAAAGAAGATCTCCCTATTAGTATCACATGTACTGTGTTAACAGAGAAACGGAAACAGTGATTTACCAACCTTTTTTTTCTGCTTCTACTCATTATTTCATTGAGATACCATGGCCACAAAATAAAAACAGTAAAAGTCTGTGCTTCCATTCAAGCATGTTTCTCACGTGAACATTACTAAAGTAGATAAGCAGAAAGTAAGCATATTGTTAATAAAATATATTTATTTTTCATTCAAAACAGGGAACAGATATCTGATATACAGTGGAACCTCAGTTTGCGAGCATAATTCGTTCCGGAAACATGCTCGTAGTCCAAAGCACTCGTATATCAAAGTGAATTTCCCCATAAGAAATAATGGAAACTCAGATGATTTGTTCCACAACCCAAAACTATTCATATAAAACTGATTAATACAAAATATAAAGTAAAAATACATAAAACAAATTAACCTGCACTTTACCTTTGAAAAGAATCATGGCTGGTGTGAGTAAGTTTCTAAACTCTTGTGAGATTCCACCCAACAGGATGACAGGCGGAAGAGCATCCCCAAAGCAATCACAGTCTCCCAGCACTGTAGCAGTTCGGCGTAAAAGCGAATCCGAAAAGATCGCGGACATGCTATAAGCGCCTGCCGTCGATGTGCAATACAAGGAACACTTTATAAATGCGCAGGGCCCTGCTTGACTGCTGTGTCTGTTTCAAGCTGAATAAAGCTGGTGCTGCTAAAGTACTGAGACTCAGCTTTGTGTTTTAGTGTGCAAGACGTGGACTCGCACGTCACAACACACACGCACACACACACACATTATATATATATATATATATATATATATATATATATATATATATATATATATATACATACAGTGGTGTGAAAAACTATTTGCCCCCTTCCTGATTTCTTATTCTTTTGCATGTTTGTCACACAAAATGTTTCTGATCATCAAACACATTTAACCATTAGTCAAATATAACACAAGTAAACACAAAATGCAGTTTTTAAATGATGGTGTTTATTATTTAGGGAGAAAAAAAATCCAAACCTACATGGCCCTGTGTGAAAAAGTAATTGCCCCCTTGTTAAAAAATAACCTGTGGTGTATCACACCTGAGTTCAATTTCCGTAGCCACCCCCAGGCCTGATTACTGCCACACCTGTTTCAATCAAGAAATCACTTAAATAGGAGCTGCCTGACACAGAGAAGTAGACCAAAAGCACCTCAAAAGCTAGACATCATGCCAAGATCCAAAGAAATTCAGGAACAAATGAGAACAGAAGTAATTGAGATCTATCAGTCTGGTAAAGGTTATAAAGCCATTTCTAAAGCTTTGGGACTCCAGCGAACCACAGTGAGAGCCATTATCCACAAATGGCAAAAACATGGAACAGTGGTGAACCTTCCCAGGAGTGGCCGGCCGACCAAAATTACCCCAAGAGCGCAGAGACGACTCATCCGAGAGGTCACAAAAGACCCTAGGACAACGTCTAAAGAACTGCAGGCCTCACTTGCCTCAATTAAGGTCAGTGTTCACGACTCCACCATAAGAAAGAGACTGGGCAAAAATGGCCTGCATGGCAGATTTCCAAGACACAAACCACTGTTAAGCAAAAAGAACATTAGGGCTCGTCTCAATTTTGCTAAGAAACATCTCAATGACTGCCAAGACTTTTGGGAAAATACCTTGTGGACTGATGAGACAAAAGTTGAACTTTTTGGAAGGCAAATGTCCCGTTACATCTGGCGTAAAAGGAACACAGCATTTCAGAAAAAGAACATCATACCAACAGTAAAATATGGTGGTGGTAGTGTGATGGTCTGGGGTTGTTTTGCTGCTTCAGGACCTGGAAGGCTTGCTGTGATAGATGGAACCATGAATTCTACTGTCTACCAAAAAATCCTGAAGGAGAATGTCCGGCCATCTGTTCGTCAACTCAAGCTGAAGCGATCTTGGGTGCTGCAACAGGACAATGACCCAAAACACACCAGCAAATCCACCTCTGAATGGCTGAAGAAAAACAAAATGAAGACTTTGGAGTGGCCTAGTCAAAGTCCTGACCTGAATCCAATTGAGATGCTATGGCATGACCTTAAAAAGGCGGTTCATGCTAGAAAACCCTCAAATAAAGCTGAATTACAACAATTTTGCAAAGATGAGTGGGCCAAAATTCCTCCAGAGCGCTGTAAAAGACTCATTGCAAGTTATCGCAAACGCTTGATTGCAGTTATTGCTGCTAAGGGTGGCCCAACCAGTTATTAGGTTCAGGGGGCAATTACTTTTTCACACAGGGCCATGTAGGTTTGGATTTTTTTTTCTCCCTAAATAATAAAAACCACCATTTACAAACTGCATTTTGTGTTTACTTGTGTTATATTTGACTAATGGTTAAATGTGTTTGATGATCAGAAACATTTTGTGTGACAAACATGCAAAAGAATAAGAAATCAGGAAGGGGGCAAATAGTTTTTCACACCACTGTGTATATATATATATATATATATATATATATATATATATATATATATATATATATTTACACACACACGCGCGCACATACAGTCACAATGCTAATGCTGTAGTAAACAGTATACGCTCATATGGATGTTTACTATGAGTGAGGCACGCCAACTCAGACAGAGAATAGGAGATGATTGCCCACAATCCCGCAGCGAGAGAGAGAAGAACCATCAGCTCAGTTGTGATTACATGACGCTCAGCAGACAAAGAGTATACATACTACTCGTACTGCAAGACCTCGCTCGTTTATCAAGTCAAAATTTATTAAAAATTTTTGCTCGTCTTGCAAAACACTCATAAACCAAGTTACTCGCAAACCGAGGTTCCACTGTATATCATTCCCAGTGTAAGTGGTTAGCGTAACCTTTAGTAAAGCTGAGAGAAACAAACACTTCTTTATAACGAGTGCTGTGCAAGGATATGATGATTTTTTAAAGTATAGTATGAATGATCAGTTAACTTAGTCACTTGCTTCACTCTGCCAAAAAAGAATGGAGTATTAAAAAAAAATAATGAACCAATGCCATTTATTGTCTAGTCTTAAATAACATTATTGAAAAAAAGTTTTACAAATAAGTTCACAAATTGTTCAGTATACAAAGAATACATTTTGATGAAGAACTCAGCAGGTAGTCTAGCTTGAAATGTTTAATGCTACAAACAACGTCACACTGAATGAGGAAGTGTGCTTTACCCCTTTTGTATTTTCTGGTGGTATTACAGTTGTCAATGCATGAACAAACACATCCTTCATATAATCGGAAAAATGAAATTTATCACACCACTTTTAAAGAAGACTGAAGGAATCTTTCCTCACTGCGACATTTTAAACTTAATACCAAATCTTTGCATGTCTCTTACAGATAAGGATTCAATATATGCCATGGCAACAAACACGTAGTGAGCATCAACTACTTTTACATGACCACACTAAAACTGCATTTACCATACTGAAAGAATTATAACACAAGTATAATGCAAAGAACACAAATTATATATGTGATGAAGACAGAGATGACTGTGTATAAAACTGGAAAAATTACAATAATAATATTTGAACATAATAGACAATTAAACATAACGATCATAATGAAAAAAAAAAAAAAACTGAAGAAACATACACAGAAACAACTAGGTATATACACCATACACAAATTTGTTGGTGCCCTTACAACTGATTGAAAATGTGCTATATGCCTCCTGAAAAGTAATTAAATTAAAAGCAATTGTCCCATGTATTACTTGCATGCCTTTGATTTGTTATCGAGTAAAGAAAAACAAGTTTCAAAAGAGATGAAGTATTGCTTATTCTACAAAGATATTCTAAAAGGGCCTGAACACATTTGTTGGTAATCCCAAAAAACAATCATAAATAACTGGATTTGACTGGATTTTTCAAACTAGCTGTTTTCTTTAATTAGTATCACACATGTCTCTAATCATGTATCAGTTATTCAGTTCTTTTGAAATTGAGAAAAGTAGTCACTCTGCTGTTTGGTATTATTATGTGTTCCACACTAAAAATGGGCCAGGGAAAGTAAAGGAGAGGATTGTCTGAGGAGACCAGAAAGAAGATTATAGACAAGCATGTTAAAGCCCAAGACCATCCCCAAGCAGATTGATGTTTCTGTGACAATAGTTGCAAATATTATCAAGAAGCTTACAGCTCATTGGACTGGAGCATCCTGGACGTAGTCACAAGAGGAAAATTGACCCCAGAATGGTCAGAAAGATACTGAAAATGATAGGCAAAAAGCCAAGGACAGCTTCCAAAGAGATACAAGCTGAACTCCACAGTCTAGGTTCATCAGTGTCTGATTGCACCATTTGTCGCTTTTTAAGTGACGGTGGGCTCAAAGGAAGTTGACACAGGAAGACTCCACTATTGAAAGAAAAACATAAAAATGAACAGTACTGTGCAAAAGTTTTAGGCAGGTGTGAAAAAATGCTGTAAACAAAGAATGCTTTCAGAAATATAAATAATGATTGTTTATTGTTATCAATTTACAAAATGCAAAGTGAGCAAACAAAAGAAAAATCTAAATCAAATCAATATTTGGTGTTACTACCTTATGCCTTCAAACCAGCATCAATTCTTATAGGTATACTTGCACAAAGTCAGGGATTTTGTAGGATTATAGTCAGGTGTACGATCAACCAATTATACCAAACAGGTGCTAATGATCATCAATGTCACACGTAGGTTGAAACACAGTCATTAACTGAAACAGATGTGTAGGAGGCTTAAAACTGGGTGAGGAACAGCCAAACTCTGCTACCAAGGTGAGGTTGTGGAAGACAGTTTCATGTCATGGCAAGATTGTCCTCACAGGTGGCGCAGTGGTAGTGCTGCTGCTTTGCAGTAAGGAGACTGTGGAAGATTGTGGGTTCGCTTCCCGGTTCCTCCCTGTGTGGATAGCGCTTTGAGTACTGAGAAAAGCGCTATATAAATGTAATGAATTACATTATTATTATTATTATTATAAGATTGAGCACAGCAACAAGACACAAGGTAGTTATACTGCATCAGCAAGGTCTCTCCCAGACAAAGATTTCAAAGCAGACTGGGGTTTCAAGATGTGCTGTTCAAGCTCTTTTGAAGAAGCACAAAGAAACGGGCAACGTTGAGGATTGTAGACGCAGTGGTCGGCCAAGGAAACTTAGTGCAGCAGATGAAAGACACATCAAGCTTATTACCCTTAGAAATCGGAAGATGTCCAGCAGTGCCATCAGCTCAGAACTAGCAGAAAGCAGTGGGACCCAGGTACACCCATCTACTGTCCGGAGAAGTCTGGCCAGAAGTGGTCTTCATGGAAGAGTTGCAGCCAAAAAGCCATACCTCCGACGTGGAAACAAGGCCAACCAACTCAAGTATGCACGAAAACATAGGAACTGGGGTGCAGAACAATGGCAGCAGGTGCTCTGGACTGATGAGTCAAAATTTGAAATATTTGGCTGTAGCAGAAGGCAGTTTGTTCGTCGAAGGGCTGGAGAGCGGTACAATAATGAGTGTCTGCAGGCAACAGTGAAGCATGGTGGAGGTTCCTTGAACGTTTGGGGCTGCATTTCTGCAAATGGAGTTGGAGATTTGGTCAGGATTAATGGTGTTCTCAATGCTGAGAAATACAGGCAGATACTTATCCATCATGCAATACCATCAGGGAGGCGTATGATTGGCCCCAAATTTATTCTGCAGAAGACAACGACCCCAAACATACAGTCAAAGTCATTAAGAACTATCTTCAGCATAAAGAAGAACAAGAAGTCCTGGAAGTGATGGTATGGCCCCCAAAGAGCCCTGATCTCAACATCATCGAGTGTGTCTGGGATTACATGGAGACAGAAGGATGTGAGGAAGCCTATATCCACAGAAGATCTGTGGTTAGTTCTCCAAGATGTTTGGAACAACCTACCAGCCAAATTCCTTCAAAAACTGTGTGCAAGTGTACCTAGAAGAATTGATGCTGTTGTCAAGGCAAAGGGTGGTCACACCAAATATTGATTTGATTTACATTTCTCTTTTGTTCATTCAGTGCATTTTGTTGATTGATGAAAATAAATGATTAACACTTCCATTTGTGAAAGCATTCTTTGTTTACAGCATTTTTTCACACCGGCCTAAAACTTTTGCACAGTACTGTATATTGACGAGCCACAATGCTTCTGTGAGAATATGATTTAGGCAGATAAGACAAAACTGGAGCTTTTATGCGAGTCACATCAGCTCTACTATACTGTATGTCCACAGATGAAAAAAATAAAGCTATCAAAGAAAATACCACCATACCTACTGTGAAAAAAACACAGAAGAAGCTTGACTATGTTTTGGGGCTTGTTTTCTGTATTTGGCACAGAGTGGCTTGAGTATGTGCAGGTACCAATGAAATCTCCAAGACTATCAAGACATTCTGCAGAGAACTGTATTGCCCAGTGTCAGAAAACTCTGCCTCAGTTTCAGGTCATGGATCCTCTGATAGGATAATGACCCAAAACACACAGCAAAGAAAGGCTAACAACAAAACATTGAACTATTCAGAAATGACTTTCAATTAGCTCCGATTTGAATCCTACTGAACATCTACGGTAAGAACTGAAGCATGCAGTCTACAGAAGACACCCTTTAAATCTGGCAAGGCTGGAACAGTTCGCTCAGGAAGGGTAGGCCAAACTACTTGTTGACAGGTGCAGTTTCACCGACAGCAACAGGAATTTACCTGCAATTTACAGCAATTGCCTCTAAAGGTGATGTAACAAAATATTAGGTTAAGGGTTCTATTAGTTTTGTCCATGCCATTTTCATTTGTGTTATTATTTGAAATATCCTGTTGAATCAAAACTCTAAATCAAAGTCAGATTATTGTTAAATATGGAATAAACTATGATGGGCAACAATTGCTTTTGTCAGTTTCAAGTTATTTCAGAGACAGTGATGGGTGGTTCTTTTTTGATGGAGGGGTACCAACAAATTTGTCCACATCTGGACAACCTATATCCATCTTAATAAAATGTCTGTGTAACTTTGTGTCAGTTCAGTTGCTATGTCCCTGTCATGCCTACAGACAGTGCATCACAACAATTTGTTGTAATAAAATGCATTGCATTTGTCAATCCAACAGATGGCACATCACACACATTTCAAGCAAAGCATTTTCTGACACCAAGACGTTAGCAGCAGAACCTTTAAGTCCAATAAGTTGCAAGTTATGGCCTCCATAGTTTAGATTTGATTATGCCAGCACATCCCACAGATGCTCAACTAGACTGAGATCTGGGGAGTTTGGCAGCCAAATCAACACCTTGCACTCGTTTTCCTCAAACTATTCCTTAGCAATTTTTTTTTTCAGTGTTGCAGTGTGGATCATCCTGCTGAAAGAACACACTGTCATCAGGGAATACCACTGCCATGAAGGGGTTTACCTGGGTCTGCAGCAATCTTTACGTAGTTGGTACATGCCACAGTAGCATTCACATGAATGCCAGGATCTAAGTTTTCACAGCACAACATCGCACTGTCTCCGCCAATTTCCCATCTTCCTATAGCGTATCCTGCTGCCTTCACTACTGTGGGTAAACGATGTACAAGCACCCGGTGTGACGATGCGGGTTCTGCTCCACTCTCCCATCGGCTGTTAGGGAGCCCTTGAACCCAACACCTTCGGTAATGTCACCGATAAGCTAGACAGTGAGGCAATAACAATGAGCAAGGGGATGGTTTAAAAGTGCTAAGTGCTTTTATTTACAACAATCCAAAACAGTGTTCAAAGTAAAGTGCTGTGCAGTTCATTCAATAAATAAATAAATAATCCAAAAACATATGGAGGTTAAAATCAATAAACAAACTCTTCTAAAAACCACGAGGTAAAATGTCATAGGAAGTAATATGTTAAAACCAAAGCCCAGTGTCTTCTGTTTCCATGGTGGCTCCCTTGCTATGCCCATCTGGGCTGCTCTACAAGAGAGTCGCCTACCTGCAGGATCAGCTGCCCTTCAATCAGGCCTGGTAGCCCTCCGACCCTTGGCTTCGTCAGGCTCCCAACCGGACCAAGACTTTGGACCATTCCCCAGCGGCCAAGGCGCTCACACTGAGGCTACACCAGTCCAAAGCCTCATCGACTCCCGCTGCCTTCTACGGTCAGTCGACTTCTCCACATGATGAAAAATAAAATGTGATTCATTAGACCAGGCCATTTTCTTCCATTGCTCCATGATCCAATTGTGATGATTATATGCCCACTGTAGTGTGTATGTAAATAGACTCTCACACACACACTGTATATATACACAGTACATTGTGGAAAGATCAGCCCAGCTACAGACAGACAAATACAGAAGTCCAAAAACATACACGTTTATTATTTTTCTTAGTCCTCAGCACAACACAATGCACAAACCCATAATGCTGTCCTTTTTCTTCTTCTCTCTTTCTTTCTTTCTTTACTGCCGCCTCCACTCCTCTCTCAGAAGCTCTGTCCTCTGCCTCCCAACTCCGGCTCCCCAAATGGAGTGAGGCAGCCTCTTTTATACTGCACCTGGAAGTGCTCCAGGTGCTCCCCAATCATCTTCCAGCAGCACTTCTGGGTGTGGCAGAAGTACTGCATGGGAACCCAGATCCTCTTCTGGCAGCACTTCCGGGAGTGGTGGAAGTGCTGTAGACCAAGGTTTTGGAGCTGTTCAGGCTCCCCCTATTGGTGGCCACAGGGCCCAGTAGGGTTGAGCCTCTAAGCTCCAAGCCATTCGCCCCAATGCAAACCCGGGGCTCTTGAGGCAGGTCACTTTGACAGCTGACACTTACCAGCCGGCGTCCTATACGTGGCTCTACCAATTCCACCCCCACCGCGTGATCAGTCATCACTGCCACGTCCACTGTCGGACCCCCTGCTGCTCGAGTCCATTCAGAATCATCCCGGCTCCTTTTGCCAAGGGTTTCATTATTATATGCGGTACAGATATCACTCACCTGTACCGCTACATCGCTCCGGCTGGAGAATGCCGTGCCCTGCCACCTCCACCACTCCTTTACGGCCATCAGGGGCGCATCTGCCATCTCCTCCAGCCTTCCGATCACCTCCTGCAGCACCTGCAGGACCTACAAGAGTGACTGCATGGGCTGAAAAACCTCCTCCAGCTCACATACAGTCACAATCAAAGTATTTAAGTCAGCCAGCGGTGGATTCGCGCTCTACTCATACCCACCTGCCGGCTGCGAGCCACAGAATCCCTGTGTAGCTTGCATAGTCTTAGTGGGGTCATCTTCTGCTTCAGGACGGACGTTCGGGAGGGCAATCCAGTCCTCTACCGTCTCCTCCTCCCTTTGCTTGGGCCCGATGGGGAGAATAGTTTCCAGGTGCTCTTCGCCATGTCCTTGTTCTTTGGCGTTCAGCAATCTTTCACCGTTATCGCGCCCTCGCTCCACGGATCAGCATGCTTTGGTCACAAACGAGATCCGGGCAGTCCCCTTCTAGAAAGTAAGACCAGGGGACAGCAAGGTAACCTCCGCTGGGCCAAACGCCATTAAGAGCGAGACTTACCTCCCAGATCCCATCTCCCGGAGCATGCTTCCTCTGGGGGGCCTCTTCAGCCACTGTGCCAAAGACACATGTTTGGGAATTCGCAACTCTCAGGGCTGGTCTGTTGTTCTTCCTCCCCGTCGGTAGAAATGGTGCATCTGTGGACTGGGCCACCTTAAATTCCCTCACACCTCCTCATGTCTCAATCTGCAATGGCAGCAGGCAAGCCTGCTCACTCATCCTCAACCAAAGCAGCTGAAGTCCATCACAAAATTCTATGAGCTGAAGTCACTTTATCTGGGAGTTAGGTGGCTGGAATTGTACAGGGTAATTAATAGAGCAGCGAAAATAAGTATTGGGCGTGTCAAAGTTTCTCTCAGTAAATATATTTTTAATGGGCTGACTGACATGAAAGTTTCACCAGATGTCAGTAACAACCCAGGTAATACCCAAATACAAAGAAATCAAAACAAATAAGCCCATAAATTAAGTTATGTGTAATAAAGTGGAATAACACAACGAAAAAGTATTGAACACATGAAGAAAAGGAGGTGCAAAAAGGCATGGAAAGCCAAAGAAACAGATGAAATCTGTCAGTACTTAGAAAGCAATCCTGTCCCTTATCAGTGCAAATTAATACCAGCTGGTTTCGCCCTAATTGATGACCTATAATTTAATTGTAATTTCTCATTACCAAGGTGTCATACAAGAAGCATCTCATGATGGGTAAGAACAAACAACCTTATTTTTGCAAAACATACTGAAGGCATTGGTTCCAGATGTATTTCTAAACATCTGAATGTTCCAGTGAGCACCATTGGGGCCATAATCCGGAAGTTGGAAGAACATCATTTCACCATAAACCAGCCATGGCCAGGAGCTCCTTGCAAGATTTCAAAAGAGCCAAAAGAATAATCAGAAAAGTTGTCAAAGAGCCAAGGACCACTCGTGGAGAGCTTCTGAAAGACCTGGAATTAGCAGGTACAGTTGTTTCAAAGAGAACAAATAACGCACTCAACCGCCATGGCCTCTATGAATGCTCACCACGCAAGACTCCACTGCTAAAGAAAAAACATGTTGAAGCTCGTTTAAAGTTTGCTGCACAACATTTGGACAAGCCAATGAAATACTGGGAGAATATCGTCTGGTCAGATGAGACCAAAATTTAACTCTTTTGATGTCACTGCACACACCATGTTTAGAGGGGAAATGGCACTGCACATCATTATGGTGCGGTTTTTCAACTTATGGTACTAGCAAAGTTCATATCATTGAAGGAAGGATGAATAAAGAAATGTACCGGGACATTCTTGATCTGAATCTGCTGCTATCTACCAGGATGTTGAAGATGAAACAAGGGTGGACATTTCAGCAAAACAATGACCTCAAACACACAGCCAAGGAAACTCTAAATTGGTTTCAGAGAAAGAAAATAAAGCTGCTAGAAAGGCCCAGTCAATCAACCGACTTGAATTCAATTCAAAATCTATGGAAAGAACTTAAGAAGATCAGAGTTCACAGAAGAAGCCCTCGGAACCTTCAAGATTTGAAGACCGTTTGTGTGGAAGAATGGGGCAAAATCACACCTGAGCAATGCATGTGACTAATTTCTCCATAGACGGGGCTTCTTGAAGCTGTCATTACCGACAAAGGCTTTTCTACTAAGTATTAAATACATTTCAGTAAGCATCTTCAATAACTTATTCCCTGTGTCATTCCAATTTACTACACACAACTTAATTTATGGACTTCATTTGTTTTGATTTCTATGTGTGTGTGGATTACTTGGGTTGTTAGACAGTTGGTGAAAATTTCATGTCAACAGCCTCATTAAAAATATATTTACTGAGAAAAATGTTGACACATTCAATAATTATTTTCCCTGCTGTATATTGTTATTTGGAATACATACATTTCATGTGCGTTCCATGTCTACAGTGATCTATGTAAATGTGAGGCAAGAAATGTTGAACACGTAACTAAAACAGAAACTATTTTCATGTTATAATAATGACAAAATATTGACGTGAAGTGTATAATGTGAAGTCCAAATATCAAATAAACACTATAACAAAACAAGTTCCTCTCTTGTGCATGAAAACACACATCCATGCATGGAAACGTCATTATTTGAAAACACCATGACAACTGAACATGAGTTGTCATCTGATGCATGGTACTGATAATGCAGACTTCTTTTTGGGCGCCTACACTGTCAGCATGGCACTGCAAGATCTAAGCACCAGCGTGGAGAATTGCTTGCGTCCTGAGGTGACTTTAGCTGCCAGTGGAATTTCCCGTTGTGTTGCGATGCAGCAGTCTATTATTCAGCTAAAATGACGTGAAGATTTTGTCTGTTGTTACGGGTCTGCCTTTATCCAGAAGTAGCTCCATAACCACAGTCTCAGAAAGCCTTTCGCCCGTGGGATAAATGGCATCTTTTCCTAAATGAGGAGTGGCACTGTACATGTACTTTGTCGCTAAATCTGCTGCAATCCAAAACTTTATGCCACATTTTCCAGACTAGGTTGAGATGTATTGCAAGAAAGGACAACACACCTTGACTGGAAACAGTTGCTCATTAATAGTAATATATTGCCCTGGGATTTAACTCAAAACACAGAGATCAATAAAACATTATATGTCCAAGATCGCAACGAATCTGTGGGTTTTTTTTTTTTTTTTTTTTTTTAACACTTTCTGCACGGGTGTCTTTGTTGTCGAAGCGCAAATGTCGCATGATAGTCTGTTAGTGATCACAGGGCATCATATATTTGATTGTCGGTACGACAAATAGTTTTGACCAGGCATCAACCACAACACCAACTGTGGACATCGGTGCTCTTGTGAAAAGAATGGAGATAAATGCCATCAACTCTGAGAGGGAGAAGCAAGTTTGTTATACCACGTCTTTATTCATCAGATCGGGGGGAATGTGAACATGACTGAGAAAATAAAATGGAATAAAAAAAAAAAATTAACTTTTTCAAGTACCATAGATTTACACCGGCTGTTACAAACTCAAATCAAATTATTTCTCTCTATTATAAAAATAACTCTTAGAGGGAGACGAGACATGATTGTCTCAGAAGCATTTTCACGTTCCGCGAGACAAGAGCTTGTGCAAAGAAATTTGGAAAAGTCCTGCATGGTTGTCAGACACATTTCTTGTAGAGAGAAAGAAATGATATTCACTCATGGGCAGTTATACGTTGCGTTGTCACGGTTTGCGTTCCAAACACAGAATCAAGGCAAAGCAAGCAGGGGGTAAAGCCCCCTACTTTATTATATAACAGTAATAATAACAGAAGCTCACTACTCAAAACGGTGATCCCTGCTCCTCCCCACATTTGAACCCACAACCTCTTGATTAACACTAGAATTACCAGAGCCTACGAAAAAACTCGTATATCCGGCCCACCTTAAATCGCTTCTTAAATCCATTCACACCTCTCCGCCAGCATCCTTTGTCCTCTAAATGTGCTGATAAAAGACAAGCTGCCAGCAGCCGGCTATTCCATCCCCCCCACCAACTTAGAACGTGAGCGAAGTTTTCCCAGCTCACGCCTTGATTGATTATGTGGGAGTGAAGTGGAGTTTTACAGTGGAAATAAGAGATCATTATTCTAAAGTAATCTGTGTGAACACATTGTTAAAACAGAAACTTTGTCATATTTTAGTAATAAATGTTACAAAATGTAGATCGGGTGGAGGGGTGATGTTAGAGCGGGTGAGCTCATTCAGTGCTACAGGAACAACGCACGTTGATCTTTTTTCTTCTTTCAGTACATGTGCCTTCCCTGTTTATTTATATATCTCTGCCTGTCTGTCTCCCTATTACGCAGTGCTCGTCTGTCTGTGTGTTATGGATCTTAAAAATAACAGTTATAAGGACAGTTGTTCCTGTTAATTGCAGTCTCAATTGTTAAAAAAATATTTTAAAAGGAGCATCCCACATGAAAATATAACGATCTCATTAACTGACAGTGCATACCAATTTATAAATTTTATGTCCGTTTGAGGTTAAAAAGAAAAAAAAAAAAAAGCAACATTTTATCCCTAGCGGGGAATCGAACTCAGGTCTGAGAGGCGGCAGAGCTGTTGTGCTCTAAGAGGCAAATCTTAACGCGCTACGCCACGGAGGCTGTTGTATTGTCCTTGAAGCTTTTGTGAAAGTGTTTATTTAATCTTTGGAACTCGGGCTTTACACATTCTATAGTTTATGCCTACTACATTTTGTAACATTTATTACTAAAATATGACAAAGTTTCTGTTTTAACAATGTGTTTACACAGATTACTTTAGAATAATGATCTCTTATTTCCACTGTAAAACTCCACTTCACTCCCACATAATCAATCAAGGCGTGAGCTGGGAAAACTTCGCTCACGTTCTAAGTCGGTGGGGGGATGGAATAGCCGGCTGCTGGCAGCTTGTCTTTTATCAGCACATTTAGAGGACAAAGGATGCTGGCGGAGAGGTGTGAACGGATTTAAGAAGCGATTTAAGGTGGGCCGGATATACGAGTTTTTTCGTAGGCTCTGGTAATTCTAGTGTTAAGAGACAGCAGATCTTACCTCTGCACCAGCCAAGAGGACAGGTCTACTTTGTATTGACTGATATTTGGCTTCAGTTTTTACACATTGCAACACGTAAAAAGAATAATTTAATTTTTCTTTGGTTATGTTCTTGTATAAAAAAGTGCACTTGTTTTGTTATACCTTTTTTTAAAGTGTTTTTTTTGATATTTGGAGTTCAGTCCTCACACATTATACACTTCATGTCAGCATTTTGTCATTATTACTATAGCATGAAAAAAAGTTTCTGTTTTAGTTTTGTGTTCAACATTTCTTTCCTCACATTTCCTGTCCTCCTGCATTTACAGAGATCGATGTAGACACGGAACACACATGAAATGTATATATTACAAATGACGATATATTATTTACACTGGCTGTTAGAGTCTCAAATCAAATATATGTTTTTATTGTATAATAGTAACAAAAAGCTCACTACTTAAAATGTTTATTTTGGGACGCGGGAAGGTTCTAACATGTGACCTTTTGAATAGGAGTCAGCAGTTGTTACCGCTGTACTACCAAAGAAGTTGTGACAACAAACTACACTAACCCAATTTCTTTTTCTTCGGTTATAGTCTTGAATAAAAGTGCACTTGTTTTGTTATATTTGTACTTTTTATGAAAGTGCTTATTTGATATTTGGACTTTGTCTTTAGTACTAAAACATAAAAAGTTTGTATTTTAGGTATGTGTTCAACATTTCTTGCAGTTCCTATCATCCTACACTTACATAGATTTTTGTAGACACGGAACACACATGAAATGCATGCGTTCCTAATAACGATATATTATTTACCCTATACAGCTCTAGGTACCTCACTCCCAGATAAACAAGGCTTGAGCTGGGAGAGCCTTTTGCCATTTCTGCAGCGATGGGGGGGCACAATTGGACAGCAGGCTGCTTGGATTTATCAACACATGTACAACACATAAGGCGCTGATGCAGAGGTGTGAACGGATTTAAGGTAGGCCGGGTTTACGAGTTTTTTTGTAGGCTTTGGAAATTCTAGTGTTAAGTACAGCAGCTTACATTTTCAATTGGAAAGAGAAAAGATATAGAGAATTTGAAATTTATGCTTAGTAAACAATAGGCTTATTAGCTTAACAGCAAAATTTGCCTTTTAAATGTAAACTTGTCAAGCATGTCACTTTGTGTCTTCTTGATAAACATCTTATAAACATTTCATACATTTGCAGCTTATTTATAGATTTGTATTGTGTTTATTATTTGTGTGTGCCACAGAGTATAAGTTCTGGTAAGAAACAAGTGCTGCATTATTAAAATGGTAATCCATATTTATAATTACACCATACATATACATATTCTACGGTGGGCTGGTGCCCTGCCCGGGGTTTGTTTCCTGCCTTGCGCCCCGTGCTGGCTGGGATTGGCTCCAGCAGACCCCCGTGACCCTATAGTTAGGATATACAGGTAGAGGGTTGGATAATGGATGGATGGATATACATATTCATTGTTTTTTTGTTGAAGAAAATGTAAAACTAGTTTTTTGAATTAAGCTTTATTTCAGATAGGTACATTACAGAGGAAATTAAACCACATGACAGCTTGTAATTATGAGAAGAATTTTATTTTCTTTAATGCCACAAGTGTTATGAATAAATATTTTTCCACATATTTTATTACTTAAAGTATATATTTCAAGGAATAATCTTACAGAATTTAATTTTGATAGTAAACAAATTAACAGTTAACACCTATTGTCTATAGTTTAATTATTAAAATATCAAAATTAATACTGAAATATAGAACATATGGCTTCTATGCGTCTGGTTATGCAGTAAAACGTTTTTCAAAGAAACAAAGTAACAAAGAAATGAGTATCAGCCAATCCTTAACATGAAATCGGTGATCAGTATCAGTTTGATATTTCACCACTCCTGCTTCAAGGTCTACAGAAACTGAGCAGTGAACATCATGTAAATTTATTCACAAGCTTTCTTTTACCCTAAAGTATTTCTATTTTTGCAAAGTAGAAAAATTGCTTTTAAAACACAATATAGCACCAATATCAGTATAAAATACAGATAACATCCAAGTATTAAATATAACTTAGGAAAGTATTCATATTTGTATTTTTGTTGAACATTGCTAATTTTAAATATCTATTGTACATAAATCACAACTTCATAGTAGTGAAAATAAAACAAACAATTTACCAAAAATTAATTGTTTGTATTTAGGATAAATGTCTAATATGACTTTCCAACTTCCAGTCTGTCTTAAATTCTGCCTAACACCCTTAATATATGTACGTCACATTTCTGGCACTGCAATCTCTGATCTAAAATGGTAGCCACACAATTTAAATTAAGTTATAAAAGAAAAATAAAAACTAGGTAAGCCATATGGATGAATAAAAACAATATACTAAGGATCTGTAATGGACTAAAATGGGATCAGATAACACATTGATACAAGACCTTTTGGAATGACAACTTACGGGTGAGTTTTTGTGTTCACAGTTCTTTTTGTTTTGTAAATTCTGTTTTTAGAACTTTTCATATATTGGTTTTATAAATTCTCCAATAGTATACTTCTATGCTTCCCAGTGAAGGTATAGAGCACAGGTGTCAAACTCCAGGCCTGGAGGGCCGCAGTGGCTGCAGGTTTTCATTCTAACCCTTTTCCTAATCAGTGACCAGTTTTCACTGCTAATTCACTTTTTTCCCCTTTTATTTTAACAGCCATGTTAGAAGGATTCTGAATTGATTCGTTTCCTCATTAAATGACAGCCAAACAGAAATGAGATGTGAAACGAGCCAACAGATGACCAGCTTAAACTGGGGCTTCAAACTCCAACCAGTTTCTTTAATGAGAAGCAGATGCTTGCTTGCTGTTAATTAAACCCGCAATTTAATTCCACGGCTTGTTGCTGCTCTCGTTCTGCAACAGCAGGCATTTCCAAAACTAATGATTTTCTGTTTTTTATAAGAACATCGTCAAAGTGTTTTGAGATATTAACCTTACTGAGACCATCACCTTTCTTTATTTTCAGATATAGTGTGATGTGGCGGCTTGTTTTGTCTCATTATTGTTTGGCTGGTAAGTAAGGAAAAAAACTAAAGGGCCTGAGTCAAGTTAATTAAAAGAAGTAATTAGCAGCAAAAATTGGTCACTAATTAAGAAGATGGTTAGAATGAAAACCTGCAGCCACTGTGGCCCTCCAGGACTGGAGTTCGACACCCCTGGTATAGAGAATGATGTTTTAAAAGATATTAAATTTCTTTATGAAATTAAATTGCCCATGATGGTACAAAAATGAATGGAGTTCACAATGAACTGACCCCTATGTGGATTTGATTCCTATACCGCATCCAAAACTGCACGCACAACTTGTGTCATTTCATCTTCCTGTTTTGGTTTTGTGTGTTTAATTGATGCTGCTGTAGCAATTATTAAAGATTATGACATTATTTCAAGAGGTATAAATTATTTTAACTATTTTTTAATCCAACCATTCAATTTCTAGATTTATGCAAGTTCAGACTAAGGTTGTACATGACTAAAACCTAACCTGGAGGGACAAAACATAAAAGTCATGAGTGGAAAATAAACTTTTCATCTCTTTTAAACAAGCATTGACAATTGCACTGTAAAGAAGGTAGGATCCAATAATCCCTTAATTTAGTGCATATATTGTACATGTCTTTGTGCAAGTGAGAGTAAAATTCATTTAGGAATAAAATCACCACACAGGCAAGGACAAAGCTAAATATTCAAAGAAAGCAGAAAGGTGGAGTTGATACTGTTGATTCACTGGGGTTGTTGGTAGTACCTGACAGCGGGGACAGAGAGGCCATGCTCAGTTCTGATAATCTGCCAGAGACAGGTAACTTCTCATTGCCCGCCTCAATCTCAGTTTTGCTCCCACTTTCACTCTCGACTGGAGCCAATGCTACAGCATGAGGTACCAGCAGATCCGTTCCTTTGCCTGTCTCTTCCAAGTCAGTCTCTGCCAGGCCATATCATGAACTTGAGTCCAGTTTAGACATTGATGAAGCTTTAGCTGCATTTTCCTTCTCTTTCTGAACTCTTGATCTGCTGCTCATGCTTTTAAATATAGTTGTATATAGCTGTGGTTAAATTCTCTCTGGTTGAATAAGTATAGGATACCTCAGAATGATAGTTAAAAAAGTTAAATAATGCCACTGCCACCAGGGATCCGTCTTAAACATGCACCTCTCACAACAGATGAGACCAACTCCCCCCTAGAAGCTGGAGATAACAGAATTCTGCCTCAAACTTTTCGCCAAGCATTAACTACTGTCTTTTCAAAGAAAGTAAGGACTTATTATTGTGTGCATCATACTCATCACTTTCACTTCTGAATAATGATGATAAGATACTCTCCAAAGTTCTAGCCAGAAAGACTGAGAAAGTGCTTCCCTTTGTAATATCATAAAACAAAACTGGATTTATTAAAGGCAGACACTTAGCTTTTAATCTCAGACATTTGTTTAATGTAATTTACTTATCCATAAAATCTAATACACCAGAGGTCTTATTATCTTTGGACGCAGAAAAAGCATTTGACATGGTTGCATGGGGCAAACTATTCGCCACATTGCACAATTTAGCCCAAATACATCTGCATGATATCAAGCTACTCTAAACCTGCCCCGAAGCCTGTTTGTATTAACAACGTTATTTGAAACTACTTCAAACTATAAATGTTGTATAAGACAAGGATGCACTTTATTAACTCTGCTATTTGCAATAGCCATTGGCCATTCACTTTCAAAATGTATCAGAGATAAAGGGGATTACCAAAGATGGACTTGAACAAAAAATATCACTATATGCAGATGATATGGTACTGTATATATCAGACCCACAAACTTCCATACCAGCACTCCTCAATGCACTAGCAGAATTTCAAAAGATATCTGGAATCAAAATTAATTTGAATAAAAGTGTCCTTTTCCAGTGAACTTTCTAGCACACAATATTAGACTGGACAACTCCCCATTTATTTTAGCATATCAGTTAAAATACCTTGGGGTAAACATCACAAGTAAATACAGGGCTCTTTTTCAACAAAATTTTGCTTTCTGCATGGAAAAAAATTAAACAAGATGTGAACAGATGGTCTATCCCCCATCTCACATTAGCAGGGAGAATCAATATTGTCAAGATGAACATCCTTCCCAAGTTTCTATTTCTATTTCAGAGCATCCATTAACAAATTGTTCTTTAAGAAATTCAATTCAATTATAAAGTTATTTATTTGGAATTCAAAATATTCACACATGTGAAAGGCAATTCTACAATGGCCTAAAGCAGAAGTGGGCATATCACGACATAACTTTCAATTTTATTACTGTACGGCAAATAGACAAGCCTGGTCTGCAAAAGAAATACAACCTTGCTGTACTTCTTTATATGTCCTACTTTGTGTCTAAGTAAATACAAATTATTGTCAGTATACTGATGTCCAGTTGTCCAATCACTCACTCAGAACATGGAACCAATGCAGGAAACACTTTAAGACAGCTCTTATCTGTTGCACCGTTACATGATATTCACTTTTTTCTACTCTCTCAAACCTTTACAGTATTTAATGTCTGGAAAACATCCAGGATTGAAACACTTAGAGATTTGTATACAGTAATCCCTCCTCGATCGCAGGGGTTGCGTTCCAGAACCCCCCACGAAAGGTGAAAATCCGCAAAAAAGAAACCATATGTTTATATGGTTATTTTTATATTGTCATGCTTGGGTCACAGATTTGCACAGAAACACAGGACGTTGTAGAGAGACAGGAAATATATTCAAACACTGCAAACAAACATTTATCTCTTTTTCAAAAGTTTAAACGTGCTCCATGACAAGACAGAGATGACAGTTCAGTCTCACAATTACAAGAATGCAAACATATCTTCCTATTCAAAGGAGTGCGCGTCAGGAGCAGAGAATGTCAGAGAGAGAGAAAAGCAAACAATCAAAAACCAATAGGTGCCGTTCGAGCTTTTAAGTATGCGGGAAGCATGTCACTTGACAAAGCAGCTGCAAGGAAGCCCAGCAAGGAAGGGAACAATGTGAAGGTAATCCTTCAGCATTTTTAGACGAGCGTCCGAAATCGTCTAGGGGTGCGAACAGCCCCCCTGCTCACACCCCCTCCGTCAGGAGCAGAGAATGTCAGAGCAAGAGTGAGAGAGAGAGAGAGAAAAGCAAATAATCAAAAATCAATAGGTGCTGTTTGATCTTTTAAGTATGCGAAGCACCGTGCGGGAAGCATATCGCTTGACAAAGCAGCCACAAGTAAGCCCAGCAAGGAAGGGGAGCAATGTGAAGGTAATCTTACAGCATTTTTTGAGGAGCGGTTGTATCCTCTAGGGGTGCGAACAGCCCCATGCTCACAATATATTTGAGGAGTTTTATTTAATACGTAATACGTGCTCTGATTGGGTAGCTTCTCAGCCATCTGCCAATAGCGTCCCTTGTATGAAATCAACTGAGCAAACCAACTGAGGAAGCATGTACCAGAAATTAAAAGACCCATTGTCCACTGAAACCCAAGAACCAGCAAAAAATCCACGATATATATTTAAATATGCATGGAAGAGAAGGTCTGTGATACGGTTTGCATATTTGCAGCTGGAGATCCATAAAGGGAGAAAAAATGAATCACGTATCATAAAGTAATTTTTATTCCTGAGCTTTCAACCCCTGCCAGGGGTCTTCATCAGAGGATAATGCTTACACTTACAAGAATCAAAGGCAATATATAGCAACACATTACGTGGAGGGGGTGGCTAAGTCAGTGTGATGGGGGGGGGGGGGGTATTGGGTGTACAGTTTATTTATTATGAACATGTTCTTCTTAAGTTTGCATTTGCTGGATTTATGTCCAAGTGTCTGTTGATGGCGTTCTCATTTGATAGACAAAGATTCGGCCAGCTCTCTGGCACTTTTAGTACTGGCCTTAAATTTTACTTGTACATTGTCCCAGTTAAATGTATGTCCTGTTGATTTAGTATGCGTGTAGATCAATGAAAGTGAGTCCTTTCTTCTGACGGCGTTGCGATGTTCCTGTATACGTGTTGTGATTCTTTTTGAAGTTTGTCCTATGTATACCGCTGCGCAAGAACTGCATGGAATGCTATAAACTGCGTTTCGTGTTTCTGCTATCGACTTCTTGTTTTTAGCATTAAACAGGACCGTGCGCAGATTGTTCGTGGGTTTGTGTGCTATTCTGACGCCTGACTTGGCCAGGATGCACGCTGTACCTTCAGACACCTTGTGGTGATAAGGGAGTGAGTGCCAGGTGGGGTGGGGGTTCTGATTCAATTCAATTGTTTGCTGAGTTTTTTGGCGTCTTCTGTGTAAGCTCCGATTAACACTAGAATTACCAGAGCCTACGAAAAAACTCGTAGATCCGGCCCACCTTAAATCGCTTCTTAAATCCGTTCACACCTCTCCGCCAGCATCCTTTGTCCTCTAAATGTGCTGATAAAAGACAAGCTGCCAGCAGCCGGCTATTCCATCCCCCTACAGACTTAGAACGTGAGCGAACTTTTCCCAGCTCATGCCTTGACTGATTATCTGGGAGTGAAGTGGAGTTTTACAGTGGAAATAATAGATCGTTATTTGGAACACACGCATTTCATGCGTGTTCCGTTTCTAAAGTAATCTGTGTAAACATATTGTTAAAACAGAAACTTTTTCATATTTTAGTAATAAATGTTACAAAATGTAGTAGGCATAAACTATAGAATGTGTAAAGCCCGAGTTCCAAAGATCAAATAAACACTTTCACAAAAGCCTCAAGGATGATACAACAGCTTCCGTGGAGTAGCGCACTAAGATTTGCCTCTTAGAACACAGCAGCGTTGCCTTGCCTCACAGACCTGAGTTCGAGTCCCCGCTGGAGATGAAATGTTGCTTTTTTTTTTCTTTTTAACCTCAAACGGACATAAAATTTATAAATTGGTATGCACTGTCAGTTAATGAGATCGTTATATTTTCATGTGGGATGCTCCTTTTAAAATATTTTTTTTAACAATTGAGACTGCAATTAACAGGAACAACTGTCCTTATAAATTATTTTTAAGATCCATAACACACAGACAGACCGAGCACTGCGTAATAGAGAGACAGACAGGCAGAGATATATAAATAAACAGGGAAGCCACATGTACTGAAAGAAGAAAAAAGATCAACATGTGCGTTGTTCCTGCTGCACTGAATAAGCTCAGGCGCTCTAACATCACCCTTCCCCCATCTAAGATCGGGGGGGAGGGGTGATGTGAAGGGGTGATGTTTAAGCGCCTGAGCTTATTCAGTCGTCTACATAGCGTATCCAAATTTTGGGTGTGAACTGGGATAGAGCCATGTTTTAAATATGCTTACATATAAAATCTGCGATAGAGTGAATCCGCGAAAGTCGAAGCGAGATATAGTGAGAGATTACTGTATAGATAATGTCTTTGCGTGTTATGAACAATTATGCTTCAAATTTAACTTTCCATTCACACAATTTTTCCACTATTTTCAAATCAGAATCTTTGTGCGGCAGGTGGCCGAGTGCGGCCCTCAATCAGCCGCCTATATAACGAGCCGCCGCCCTACAATCAAGGCTGGAGTCGGGTGAGGAGGTGGACGAGGTCAGAGGAGGCGGCAAGGAGAGGCCCTGAGTGTTTGTGAGGAGAAGAGAGACGGCTAGTGAAGGAGCCGGGACTTTGAGAGACAGTGGGGGTTTGCTGGTGTGGTGCACTTAAGACTTGTATTATAATAGTAGTAGTGTAAATAAACGTGTGGTGATGGACTGCAATGTGTCTGCCTGTCTGTGTCCGGACTGTACCATTCTACATTTGCTAAAAGGAACCAGCCCATGTTTCCTCACCTCCCACCCATTTCTCTTCCAGAACACAATACTGATAATCTTGAAGACTCAGACAGCATCTCAATATATATAACAATATATAAAAACATTTAAAGTCTTCTTCTTTCAAAGATCATATGGTATGTTGGGAAAAGGATCTTTCACTTAACATCTCTGAAAAAGCGTGGAAGGCATCCATGCATAAAATACACCCTAGCTCCATATACACAAAGCATTCAATTATTCAACTTAAAATCTTTTAGTTAACACATTTATCTAATTTAAAATTGCCCAAAATGTATCAAGGGTAAGATCAAATATGTGAATGTTGAAATTTCGCTCCAACCTCACTGGGACACATGTTTTGGGGGTGTGCCAAATTAACATTCTTCAGGACAATAATCTTTGACTGCCCATCAGATAGCCTTGGTGTCACAATCATTCCCAACGCATTAACAGCCACATTTGGTGTACTCCCGGATGGGCTAAAGTAGAGAAAGACAGATTGATTGTGGGTAAATGCTGTGTTATACTATTTGAAATTGGAAAAAACTAAATTCTCACTTAGTTAATCTGTTCAAAAAGTTTTTAAAATATGGTAAGATATAATTAATCAAATGTTAGAATATACATTTACATTGGGGAAAGGGACATTCTCTTTGCTGTTTTTAAAGATTTGCTCTTGTGGTAGGTTCTCCTCTCTTTCTCTGGGGCGAGGGTTGAATTATGGCTTCTTAAGTTTGACTTGATTGTATGGAATTTTTTTTTTTTCCAAATAAAATCAATAAAATAAAAAAGCAGCACTATCCAATGTGTTCAGTATCTGCAATATCTGCTATGAAACTAATTTGCATTAATGCAAGAAACAGAAAGTAACATATTAATCAGTAACAATCATTTTACTACTATTTATGAAAGACTAATTTTTTTTTACTCATTCAAAACTGCTACAGAAAAGTCTACATGATACTGAACTAGTTCAATAACAATATATCACAGACTTTGGCAAAACATTTTTCAATATTAAAAATACCCACTGAAAGAAAACCTCAGCCCCAATAAAAACTATATAATATCAAATAACTTACTGTCATTGGCAGCCTCCGCAGTTTGAGGTGCGAGTTCCAAAGGTTGAGGGGTAGACTGACTATAATGACTTGGCAAAGGTAATAGGCCTTGAGAAGACTCATTTACATGTTCCAAAGGTATGTCTTGGTGGGCAAGAGGTAACTTTAACTCAGTTTCTGCAATGTTAGAGAAAAATGAATCCCAAGGCTCTTAAAAATTTGTATTTATATAGGTTCATTCTGCTGATGTAATATACTGTAAGATTTCAGAGTTAAAAATAAGTAGGATCTACTTCAAGTTTTTAACTTCTTAGTTAACACAATAAACACTGATCAATCAATACTAGCATTTGTAGTTCAATGTAAAACATGTATGCAATTTCTATAAGTAGTTCATCTTTATTTCAAACCAGGCAAGTTACTTAAGTCACCCATTAACCAAATGAAAAACATGTCCTTGAAAATTTCTAATAGTGTTAAATTCTAGGTATTCTTCATGCAGATACAAAGTCAAGCTGATATAGTTGTAGCTTACAAACAGATGGACTAGCTAAAGGCTTTAAAATTTAGTGCATACGGGACAAAACTAGATTTGATCAAATTTAATACACCAGTACCTGTTTTTGAAATTCCACACTTGAAACACTTTTCCCGTCGTTTGAAATTCTGTACACCACACTGTAAGTGGGGAAAGAAAAGGCATGTTTTACTTCTTATTAAGTTCAAAAGATTTGCATTGTTAGAAAGAAGAAAAAAATCTGTCACATTTTTCATCACACTACGCAAGTCTGTAGCAAAGCTCTAAGGATTTCTAAACTAAAAGCAGGCATGAAGCTTTACCAGGCCATGAGCCACACTTTAATATGAAGCAACATGCCAACTCCAAGCTCATTGAAATGTAAAACAAATAACCATATTGAGGAAATAAAAGATACAGCTGCAGCATTAATACTACAACTTCCAGAACATCCACTGAGAATATAACACAATCACAATCTTTTGCGAAGGATATTGTACTCTGTAAGGTGAAAACGGGTAGGGGAAACTGGAGAGTGAGGAAACCTAATATCAAAAGGAGTTTAAAATCTTCCCTGAACATAACTGAAAACTAATGTAGCATTTTAAGAAATTAAGTTATTATGTTAAACTTCAATAAAAATACAACACCATTGATGATAACAACAAACTTTTATTTCTCACTCACTCAGACACTGAACACTCATAACCAAAAAAAGCCCACTTACTATTAACCAGAGCGTAACTCTAATAATAGGAACACAGTACTGTAATACTACAAATAAGACAAATAAGGCAACATATAGAAGACATAGATCTTCATCTTATCTTTATTTTTCAATAAGAAAAAAAATGTAAACTGCAAAACATGCATTATCTCCAATTTATATGTACAGGCAATCTAATCATTACCATACCACAAATAAAAAATATGGCTATACTAGTCATTTAATTTGCCATATTCCTTCTTTAGGTGTAGTAAGTACAAAAGGAGAAGTCCCTTTTTTGTAAAACAGTCAGAAAGCAGGTACTTTGTAGATAACCACAAAACACATTGGGCATTTTGCTCTTGAACAAGTTATTTAATCCCACTTAATTCTAGATAAATATCTTCTCTGGTGCAAACTAGGTGGATTGAATTGTATCAACCAAAGAGTAGTTGTCTGTAACACAAATGACATGAAGAGCATTGTTTCTTCAGTCACAGACTGTAAGCTCTGAAAAGAATGAGCAGAAAGCAGACTGCACTATCAATGCCATCAGACATTGTCAGGGTTTCTTCTTTGCACTACTTTTAATTCTTTTCTACTGCCAAGAAAATGGTGGAACTGTCATCTCGCTCTTGCCAAAATACTGAAGTGCCCTCCTTTTTTTGCCACCATAAGGAAGATTCCCAAATTAGGTGAGTCTGTTCCTAGGTGCTGAAACTTCAATGCCACTTTCAAAAAATAAATTTTGCGAATTACTTCCTTGGTTTCATGTATTATTTTGCACAGTAGCATGTTCGTGCTGGATGCAAAGATGCAGGCATCAAACCTGACATCAAGTCTGCTTTGTTTGGCAACCCATAGAATCAGTCCTTTTTTTTTTTTTTTTTTTAAACTTTTGCTGTTCCAGTTAAGGTGAACATTCCTTTTTATGGCTCTAGAAAGTTCTATGGTAGTGGATTGAAGGTGTAAGTGTGTAGGTTGCATGCTGTATATATATTTTGTTCTATTGACACTTCCAGTCTCACATAGCTAAAGTGATCATGCCCTTCATGACAAGCCTGGAAAGCTGATGTGAGGTACGGAATGACCGATAGAGAAAAGTTGTGTGTCTGCCCATATAAAATCATCAACATGGCATGCCCAAGAATTTCAGTCACAGTACCAGCTTCATCTAGCCAGTAACAAAACTGCAGGATCCACTTGTGAAACGTATCCACCAATCTTCAACATGATCTACTTTACTATAGTGTGCCAGTAAAGAGATGCATCTGTAAGACCAAACACATATTTTCTGAGACTCTATAGTTTCCCCTCAGTAAGGGAATGAACATACATAATGTGTGTGTGTATGTGTATATATATATATATATATATATATATATATATATATATATATACACATTATGTTTCATATCCCTTCTTGCTTTGCTGACTCAAATGATATATCCTTGATTTGAGAAAAATCATTTTCCATTGATCAAGCCACATAGTTTAAACTGATGTGTTACTGGTTTAATGTGCAGACTATCTACACTTGACATGTCAAAAGACCTTTTTTGTCAGCATTATTCCCAGGATCCATAAACTCTAAAATGTACCAATTTCTGTTTATGTTTGATGCTTTGCCAGCTGTCCTAAGACTTTATCTGTATACTGAATGCCACGGTCTCAGTCCATATATCTCACAGTTTGACCCTTTTTTAAACTAATACAATGACTCTGTCTTAACCCAAACGTCTGCTCAGCTTCAGCATCTTCTACAGGGGACTGAAGAGTTTAGAGTCTCCTATTCATCTTCATTGTCTGATACAGTGTTGGATAAATCTTTTGCTACATCCCTGTCACTGTTGGTAGTATGTTGTCATCTTTAGTGATTGCTTTATGTAGTCTGGAATGGTGTACTCTTGCAAGTGTACCTTCAAGTCTCACAAATATCACAACTCCATCCTGTCCAATGACAACTCCAGGTCCCTTTCATTCTGTACAGTCAACCCTTTTGTAGTACACTTTGTCTCCTGTCTCAAATTTTTAATTTATAGCAATAATCTGTTTCTGGACTGCTCTCCCATATTCTGTCTAAACACTCAGCTTCAGTAAATAGTCTTCTTGAAATATACAGTGCCAAAATATGTTCTCCCATGGACATTCCTAGTGGTTCCTTCTAGGGCAGTTGGCCTATCCATGAAGACAGAGGGAAGATTTGGCTTTGGCCTAACACTAGGTGAAATGGGTTGTACCCATTACTATATTGTGCATTGTATGCTTTGCCATTAGTCCTCAACCCAATGCTGTTTCCCACTCATATCCAGTATTCTCACTTTCCGTATATATTTCCACGACAGTTCGATTATGTCTCTCAAGTAGCCCATTATTCCAGGGACCGTATGCAGCTGTCTCTTCCACGTCTCTGATTCTGTCATTATTAAATTCCACAACATTATCTCTTAATAGTTTCTGTGGAGCTCCATGTAGGTTTATCCAAGAAATAATGAATTGCTTTACAATTTATGAATGTCTTTTAGCATTTCATTTACTTTCTGCATTGAAGCATATTAATATATTAATAATACGAAAATATCATAGTCCTGGTTCAAGTTCATGTAAGCCCATAGCCAAAACTCCATTGTATTTAGGAACTAGCAACAAACCAACAGCTGGTCTGAGTTTGGGTTTGCCATATTTCACATTTTAAGTCTCAATTTTCAACAATTTTCTTAAATAAAGAGGCACACTTTGTACCCTCATTTCCTGAGCTATGAAGAAATTTCAGTAATATGTCCATTAAAGCCTGTCCAAATTGCAGGCGAAGTTTCAGAAAGTCTTTTGCATCTCTCCTGTACTCATGTTTTCTGAGACTGCTAGAATTTCACATCACTCTAATGTTTCTTTATTTAAGATGTTCACGCAGTAGTGACCTGAGCTAGTTAATTCAAGACTCACTAGCTGATTAAGCATCACTGCTTTATCATTTTCCATAGCCACAAATGTCTCTGCCCTTTTAAAGGAAGTTTTGTTTAACAACAATGGGATGTCAATTGGAACCACTTCTGTTTCAATAATATATCGTCTCTGTCCAATCTCTGCAGCAATTTTAGCTTGTTTGGTGGAATGTACATTTTTGCCATCTCCAAATCTGAAAAATCTGCTGCTTGAAATGCTTGAGTTTAGCATCCTGCGTTTGATTAATCTGTAAACAATGTAATGTTGAATTCTTCAAAGTCTTTTGTTTTTTTATTTTCCTCTGTTATATTAGCTTATTCATTTTTATGTGGGCAATCTTTAACCCAGTGATAAGTGCTCTGACAAATAATGCGTCTTGATCTTCTACTATACTTATTTGTCTAATGGATTAGCGACTGGCAATGGTGACCTCCTCGAAATGTTTTGCAAATGCAGTCTGTTACACTGTTTCTTAAGTTACATTAATGCGCATTGATACCAGAGATGCCTTTTCACCAAAAACCCACTTTAGCACTGACTTCTTTGGGACAAAGGTAAGCTCGGTACATGCTGTTAATGCCATTCACCTTTGTTTGCATCTCAACATGCAGTATCCAACAACTTAAAAGTTAGCACGGTATCTGGGAAAGTCATGATATATTTATGCATGTGGGAGTATCTCTGCTTGAAATCAATTATATAATCTCGCCACAGAAACTGTACTCACCCTATTAACACTACAATAACTGAAGCCTGCAAAAAAACTTGTACTCCCAGGCCATCTTTAAATTCCTTAACACCTCTCCATCAGCGTCTTTTGTTTTGTAAATGTGTCGTTCACTACAAGCAGCAAGCAGTCTGCTATCCCATCCCCATCCCTCGACGGAGAACAACTCAGGCAAAAAGTTCTCCCAGCTTAAGGCTCCTTATCGGCATGTGATGTGCCTGGAGTTGTATAAGGTAAATAATACAGTATATTGTTATTTGGAACATATGCATTTCATATGCGTTCCGTGTCTACAAAGATCTGGGTAAATGTAGGTTGAAAGGAAATGTGAGGCAAGCAATGCTGAAAACATACCTAAAGCAGAAACTTTTTCCATGTTATATTAATAATGATGTGAGTGTATAATATGTGCTTTTATTCAAGAATATAACCAAAGTATATAATAAAATCATTCAATTTACATATTGCTGTCAATGAGTTACAAACCCAAGCTCAAAAATCAAATCAACAAAAAGTTAATACGTATTCTTGGATGGTGCAGAGGTAAGAACTGCTACCTTATAACCAAAAGGTTGCTGGTTCGAGTCCTGGTGCGCCGCGATTTGAGTACTGAGCTGCTATTATTATTATTATTACTATAATATAATAAAAACATACATTTGATTTGAATCTGTAACTCCCAGTGTAAATTTTGGCTACTTGTAAAAGTTAGTGCTTTTTTTTTTTTTATTATTATTCAGTTTTATTCTTTGAGTGACGTTCATGTGGTACAATGAACTTGCCTCTCCCTCTCAGAGTTGATGCCATTTATCTCCTTTCTTTTCACAGGTGCAGCAATGACGACAGTTGGTACTGTGGTTGATGCCTGCTCAGAATTATTTGTTGTGCCAGCAATCAAAGATACAATGTCCCATGACCGCTATCAGACTGGACAAAGGCAGAACCGTAATAAGAAACAGCTTTTTCACAGTGCTTTTGCTGGGTAATTGACTGCTGCACCGCCAAAAATGTATATTTGGAAGGTTTGAAAGAAGTCTTTTTAATGTACAGGAGAGAGAAACTTACCAGAGTCTACGAAAAAAACTTGTAGATCCGGCCCACCTTAAAACCGTTCTCAGCTGTCTTTTGTCTTCTAAATGTGCCGATTAACACGAGCAGCAAGCAGCTGGCTATTCCATCCCCCACCGCCACAGAACATTCACTAAGTTTTCCCAGCTCATGCCTTGTTTGATTATCTGGGAGTGACTGAAGTGCTGGAGTTTTAGAGTGGAAATAATAGATCGCTATTTGGAACACATGCAGTTCATGTGTGTTCCATTTCTATAGTAATCTGTGTAAACACATTTTTAAAACAGTAACGTTTTTAAAATTTTAGTAGTAAATGACAAAATGTAGGCATAAACTGTATAATGTATGAAGTCTGAAGTCCAAAGATCAAGTAAACACTTTCACAAAAGGTTCAAGGATGATTCAACAGCTTCTGTGGCATAGCGGTAAGATTTGTTGACTTGTAATCAAGAGTCCCCGGTTCGATCCCCACTCAGTCCTATATATGTCGTTTTCAGTAGTGAGCTGCTCTTTTTGTTAATATTATACAGTACACACATACATTTGGTTTGCGTCTGTAACACACGGTGTGCATTTATAGGACTTGTAAAAGTTACCGTTTTTTTTTTACTTTTATTCTCTCTAAATCACGATCACGATACATACTACCGCCCCCCCCAGTTTTATTGAGTGTTCCTGCTCATGCTGAATTAGTGTGCACCTTATGGTGTATGATGTCAAAAAAACAAAAAAACACAGACGTAGGTACGGTGCATCCGGAAAGTATTCACAGCGCATCACTTTTTCCACATTTTGTTATGTTACAGCCTTATTCCAAAATGGATTAAATTCATTTTTTTCCTCAGAATTCTACACACAACACCCCATAATGACAACGTGAAAAACGTTTACTTGAGATTTTTACAAATTTATTAAAAATAAAAAGATTGAGAAAGCATATGTACATAAGTATTCACAGCCTTTGCCATGAAACTCAAAATTGAGCTCAGGTGCATCCTGTTTCCCCTGATCATCCTTGAGATGTTTCTGCAGCTTAATTGGAGTCCACCTGTGGTAAATTCAGTTGATTGGACATGATTTGGAAAGGCACACACCTGTCTATATAAGGTCCCACAGTTGACAGTTCATGTCAGAGCACAAACCAAGCAGGAAGTCAAAGAAATTGTCCGTAGACCTCCGAGACAGGATTGTCTCAAGGCACAAATCTGGGGAAGGTTACAGAAAAATTTCTGCTGCTTTGAAGGTCCCAATGAGCATAGTGGCCTCCATCATCCATAAGTGGAAGAAGTTCGAAACCACCAGGACTCTTCCTAGAGCTGGCCGGCAATATAAACTGAGCGATCAGGGGAGAAGAGCCTTAGTCAGGGAGGTGACCAAGAATTCAATGGTCACTCTGTCAGAGCTCCAGAGGTCCTCTGTGGAGAGAGGAGAACCTTCCAGAAGGACAACCATCTCTGCAGCAATCCACCAATCAGGCCTGTATGGTAGAGTGGCTAGACAGAAGCCCCTCCTTAGTAAAAGGCACATGGCAGCCCGCCTGGAGTTTGCCAAAAGGCACCTGAAGGACTCTCAGACCATGAGAAAGAAAATTCTCTGGTCTGATGAGACAAAGATTGAACTCTTTAGTGTGAATGCCAGGCGTCAAGTTTGGAGGAAACCAGGCACCGCTCATCACCAGGCCAATACCATCCCTACAGTGAAGCATGGTGGTGGTAGCATCATGCTGTGGGGATGTTTTTCAGTGGCAGGGACTGGGAGACTAGTCAGGATAAAGGGAAAGATGACTGCAGCAATGTACAGAGACATTCTGGATGAAAACCTGCTCCAGAGCACTCTTGACCTCAGACTGGGGCGACGGTTCATCTTTCAGCAGGACAACGACCCTAAGCACACAGCCAAGATATCAAAGGAGTGGCTTCAGGACAACTCTGTGAATGTCCTTGAGTGGCCCAGCCAAAGCCCAGACTTGAATCCGATTGAACATCTCTGGAGAGATCTTAAAATGGCTGTACACCGACGCTTCCCATCCAACCTGATGGAGCCTGAGAGGTGCTGCAAAGAGGAATGGGCGAAACTGGCCAAGGATAGGTGTGCCAAGCTTGTGGCATCATATTCAAAAAGACTTGAGGCTGTAATTGCTGCCAAAGGTGCATCGACAAAGTATTGAGCAAAGGCTGTGAATACTTATGTACATGTGATTTCTCAGTTTTTTTATTTTTAATACATTTGCAAAAACTTCAAGTAAACTTTTTTCACATTGTCATTATGGGGTGTTGTGTGTAGAATTCTGAGGAAAAAAAATTTATTTAATCCATTTTGGAATAAGGCTGTAACATAACAAAATGTGGAAAAAGTGATGCGCTGTGAATACTTTCCGGATGAACTGTATATATGATATTTGGAATTATTCGTTTTATGACCTGTATAGTACATTTCAGAAAACTTTGTGGAACGGATGCAACATTATTTATATTATTCATATTCATTCGCATAATATCTTGCGGTTTGTAATCAGTGACTGCGTGTTTTTTTTCCCCAGTCTTGCCAGTCCCCACATGTTGCTGTATGCTGTTTCTTTTGTACTCCAGGACATGCAGAGGATAGAATAGTACAGAGCAGTAAGTAAAGAGCTTTATGCAATCATCAGATTCAAATGTTAAATGTTCACACACACGTCCATTGTCTTGAACGGGCAACATGATCATTTGTAGTGGGGCATTTCAGATTTGCTAGCATTTGTCCTAGCTCAAGGACCGCCCCAAAACCCACACACTGAGTTCTCCATCTCAGGATTTAGGGTGAGAAACTTATAATAACCAGAACTTGTCCTTCGTAAGATTTTTATCTTTAGTTATAGGTAACACTGTAAACTTTAACTGGCTTTGTTCTCTCTATTAAACTTAAGTTAATTGTTCTCAGAATCAAAGTACAGTGGAACCTCGAGATACGAACAGCTCTATATACGAGAAATTCAAGATACAAGGAAAGTATGTGCGAAAAATTCAGATCTAAATACGAGCACTGGTTTGTGTAACGAGCCAGGCTGTGGGTATAGCTCGCGGCTTAGCGAGGGGGCGTGGTACCTGTAGCGAGCCACAGGGCGATCTGCAGTGTGGGCGTATCTCACCTAAGTGCACAGGTGGGAAACTGCCCACATCCATGATAGTTCCTGTGGCTGATGGGCTGCAGCTGCCATGTTCTCCCCGCATATATAGAGAAGCGCAAGCCGGTTAAGGGGGAGAAGAAGTAAAAGAAAAGAGAGGAGAGAGAACGGAGGTTGCAGGCAGGCAGGCAGGAAGCAGCAGCAGCAGTGGGAGAAAGTCGGTGCGGGAGAGCGAGCGAGTGCAGGCTCGCATGTAGCTGAACAGTGAGCTGAACAGGCGAGCCAAACAGCTGAAGCAGGACGGTGTAGAGAAGGTCAGCTGCATTAAGAGTGTCTCGCCTGTTGCAGAGCCCGCATGGGAGAAGCAGGTGAGACACGGACGCTAACAGAGAAGAAGCACCGGGGATTGTCATCTGTTTTTTAAAGACTGCTTCCTGTTGACGTTTTAACCTCGTGTTAAAGGATTGTTATTCTTGTGTATTTTAAACCTCCACTTCACTACTGTTTTAAGGATTATTTATTTAAAGATTTATTGAATGCTCTACTGCACTTTGGACACCTGTTTTGATTCTTTTAATAATCAGTTATATTATTTACCAGTGTTATTTATTAAAGGTAGACTACAGTTTAAATTATTTATCAGTGTTATTTGTTAGGAAAATTGATTTTTATGTTAATATTTTTGGGGTGCGGAACGGATTAACTGGATTTCCATTATTTTCAATGGGGAGGTTTGTTCTAGATATGAGAAATTCGCTATACGAGCTCAGTGCTGGAACGAATTAAACTCGTATCTCGAGGTTCCACTGTATACTTATGGTTCAAGATGAGTGATGTTTGGTTCTTTGCCTGGTCAGCTTTCTCCAGACACATGGAAGAATTTTTCAGCGTGCTTTCTTTTCCTTGTTCAGGAGGTCTCCTTCTTCATCTTTAACAGTAGAATTACCAAAGCCTACGAAAAAACTCATAATCCCGGCCCACCTTAAATCCGCACAAACTTCTCCGTAAGTGTCTTTTGTGTTATAAATGTGTCAATCAGTACAAACTGTCACAACTGTACAA